>NC_042493.1:12628957-12635087 GCF_005508785.2 Acyrthosiphon pisum
ATTTGTTCAGTTTGTATATGGAACCAGTTTGTATATAAGATTTTGGCGTTAAGTTGGCGCTTAGTATTCGGGTCACGGTTTCTCTGCCATTGACGGCGTAATTGGTTTTTCTCCGTTATTTTGAGTTTTACGTAGTCGGGTAGTAAATGGGAAGAGTTTTTGTGTTTAGGGGTAAATACACCAGCTTCGATTGCGTGTTGTACGTTTTTGGTTAGTGTCAATTGCCGAATCAATTGACTGACTCTTGTTGGTCGGTCGTGCAGTTAGGTTGGGTAAGTTGGAGAGGATTGTTATGTATTTTGTCCAGTTTATGAAGTGGTTAGTAGTTGGTGGGGACGATGATACTGGAGTACATAAGGTCTCCAGAAAAATGGGGTCGTGGTCAGAAGATAGTTCGTTGAGGTTGTTGATTTGAGTAGGGTAAGGTAATCGGATTAGTGCGATATCGAGTATGTCGGGTCTGTATCGAGTGTTTGTAGGGAAGTATGTTGGGGAAGAGGGAGCAGTAATGGTAGGAGTGCGAGGGAACGTAGTTCGTTGAGTTTGTCTTTGATACCGTTGGAGTTCCAAAATAGAATTTTTAAGTTATTCATTTTGAGGCGAGAGTAATGACAGACATGTTTTGATAGTTGTTTTTATGAGTGATTTCGGGTCTTGGTTCTTAGATAGTGCAGTCAATAGATTGGTGAGCAGGTTCAGTATCAACGCCAAGTTAAGTTGAGGGATTGGGGAAGTTGAAGAATTGTGCGGTGGTTTCAAAGTTGCTGTGGAGTATGTCAGGGTAGAGTTTTGTAAAGGGAGCTGAGGTGGTGGTGGTGGTGGTGGAGTGGTGGAAGTTGACTGTAGGGTTTGTTGTTTGACGGAGTTTTGTGTTGGTGTTGGAGATGACTGCTGTTTCAGAGCCAAGAATTGAGGGCAGCCTCGGAAATTAGCCGTGTGAGGGCCACCGCAGTTGCAGCATGTCAGGGATTGTTCGGAAGTTTTGGGGCAGACGTTGGCAGCATTTAACACATTGCGGCGAATGACCACAGTTACGGAAGCCATGGCATAAGCGTTGATAAGAAAAGCAATTAAATCACTGAACGGGAACGGAGGGTTTAAGAGGTTCGACTGAGATTTGTAGGTAAAATAAATTGGTCAGAAGAAATATATCTTTAGCAGTCCGAGTGGCAGCGATGTGCACGAGGCATATGGGCATGGGTTTCTCTGGGGTACCGAAGCGGCGTACGTATTTGACGATGTAGCCCTGTGTCTCCAGTTCGTCCTTCAGTCCTTCAGGGAACGAAAAAGTGTGGAATTCAGTTCTGTGTTCGAGTAGTGTCTTCTGGACCAGGCGGAACTGGGTCGCAACTGCGACCCGCAAGGTTACGCGATCACCGGAAGATTTCGCAGACAGGGAGTTTGGTTGCAGTTTTGGGAGAGTGTTTTGGCGGTGCGTCCATTTGCCAGGCAACGGAATTTAGTATGATAGGTGGAGGTCTGGAGATTAGTGTAGTTTTGGGAGGAGTTTGGGCAGTTGGGGTGATAGTGGTTTTTGTAGTGGGTAACGTGTCAGTTGAGCGTTCGGAAGTTAGTGAAGATATTGAATGGTGGGATGAGATACTTGAGTCAGAGAATGAGTCTAGAGTTTCAGAGTTGGAAGTTTTGGATGGTGTTGGAGAGGGGGTGATGAGCGTTGTCACGCCATTTTTTGTTTTTGGTTGCTAGAGGGGTTTCCCCCTTTACGTTTCCTACCCATAGAGAGTGGGTGGGCCTTTTGGGGAGGGGATGCTGTGACTATGTGAGGGCGCGGCCCCACGACAGCTGTTTACCGAGGGACGTCACTTCCCTGATGGCTTATTTGTGGATTAAGCATTCCAATAAAAACCGCTGAGAATGATAACAGACAGCGACTGGTAAATTTCTAACCATACAATAAGATCGTCGTTGAATATATCACTATATCATATATATCATATATATCAGACTCATTAACTTTGAAACAAATAGAATGATCTAAAAAATCAAACACTCCAACTACGAACACATATCCAACATATTAAAAAGAAAACATCATATAGAAATATTCAGAAAAGACCCCTAAGCGTAGCATAAATATCTAAAATTAACAGTTAACAATTAATTCATAAAACTTGAATCTTTGAATCGCATGTTTGAAACAGAGTAAACCTAAATTAAGCTAAACAAAAAGCAAGAGTTAGAAAGTCTTATTCAAATATTCAAACTATCAACATCAAAATTAATCAGCCCAAAATCAAGATCTCGAAAATTCAAGACCATTAGCAGTACAACATTGCCACTACTCAGCATTCCAGATTCGTAATTAGCGACCAACGATCGTAATATGACACTACGGCTCACGGCATTCAAGAATCGTAGTAACAACCAGCACTCTACGGTAGCGCGACGGTGATGACAACTGCAAGCACTGCTGTCAATAACCAGCGATGCTCTGAACACTGTAGACGTATTTTACAGCACCTGATGTGCATTAAGGTTGACTACTCGATGCCTTTACACGGTTCTATTGTCAATCAGACCACTCAGGGCTAATCGACTACTAAGTTGTGTTCACACTCTTTGCGAACGTCCTCGATGTGTGATTCACACCGCTGTTCGGCAGACGCCTGGGAACGAAAAACCGACGAACTGATAATCAGCGAGAAGAAGATCCACGCTAGGAACAACCCTTCAGCCAACCGCCGCACAATGATCAACTGGAAATGGCCCTTTTCATGGCAACCACCTAAACCACAGCAAGGAACTTTTCTAAGTTGACCTACCCGGACCAGGTTCGCGTTGGAGTACCGCTTAAATTAAGCTTGTACCAACGGTGGCCGGCCCTTCACACCGTTTTTTATACAAGCTATAAACCAAAAAATATAACATAACATTGTATATAGAGTTCGGTATTCACCCGACTGCTCCCAAGTTCCCCGATTGCGCCAACACACTTGAATAAGTCTGGCGGGCGCGAATCGATGCTTTAATCACTATAACAAAAGCAAAAATTACTAATCGAATTGGAATTGAATAGTATTACTAAATAATATTTTTTTTAAAGCATTTAGAATTCGAATTTGTACATAGTACTTGAAAATAACAAAAATGTGCAAATTATTTTGAGTTAGAAATTCATACAAATTTTTTTTTTTCGATCTAAGATTTCAAAATGTATTACACAATTTCTCATAAGTATTTTAACCTTAATCAAAAAACAAAAATCTACCAGAAATACAAATTAAATATTTAAGATCGTTAGAAGTTCCAAATATTTACAGCTTTGGTATTATCTCGATTTCAGATGAAGTAATTTTCTTATTTTGTTGTAATTTAAAAACGAATAATTGTAGATACTTGAAATTTACACCATATGTTTATTTTATCAATTTCAATACTAGATAACATATTCAAAACATGTTGACTCTTTCGGAGCTGTTTAAGGACCTTTAGCTAAGGATTGAAAATTTAAAACAATGCTCCAGGTAAATAGGTTATATATAAATTAATTTATTCACAATAATATCGTCAAATATACTTAGTAATATCATTCACTCACTGACCGTCTTTACTCAGAACAGTTTTGCTTATACAATGATAATATATAATTGAATGCAAATTTAACACAATCCATAATAGTGACACACTTGTAACCAACTGTACAGCAGAGTGAAATCCACTTGTCCACCTTTTTAACTTTAATTTTCTTAGAATCTAACAAATTTTACTAGTAAATTCAGTTATACCAAGATTATTTTTGTACAAACATAAATTTTTATTTATTTTTCAAATAAAATAGAATTTAAATTTCACACTTACTAAATATTATTTTCGTGTATTTTTGTTTATATTCGTCCATGCCTAATTAACATTATATTGAATTAATAATTTATCATAAAAAACTTTTTATAAAAAAATATATTATTATAGAAATACATAAATTACTCAAACAAACACCTCTTATTATAGTTGTAAGCAAAAAGGATCAATGATAGCTACATCAAAAAATTGTTTCCTTAATTCTAAACATCTTCTTAGTAAAATATCTAAATCTGAATACAGTAAGCCTTTAATTCTTCTTTAAAAATTTACTAGTATAATTTACTACTAATTTTTCAAATTCTAGTTTATTCTCTGTTTTCTCGTTTCGAATCCATAATATTTTTTTTTCGGGTATACCAATGTAATGTTGATTTTCTACTGTATTAAAGAAATGTGGAAAGTAACCTTTTTTCAGTTCTTTAAGACGAAACGTTAGAACTATCTATGATTCTTAAAATCACAAACTATATGACCTTTCCTAATTCTTGATATGAGATCATTTTTTCTAAGGGTACTATATCCCTTAAGTTTAGTTTCTTTTGCTATTGACCTAAGCTAACAGAACTTCATATTTTCTGATATGCTTATAGAATTTATATTTTGCATAATTAATTATAATTTTAATTATTTTTAATTAAAGTATTCAATTTCTTTTTAAACATTTTGCAATTGAATATGTTATTTGGATTTTACATTCTTATTCTGATTTATTTTATTTTTGTGATATATTTGTGCTAAAAACAATTTATTTATCTATTTGTGATTAAAACATTTTTTGTGCACTATTACTGATAAATTCAGTGTTGTGGACTTTCTTCACATTATTTTCATTGTGGTCTTTTACTGATGTTAAATAGAAAATTGAAATTGTGCTGAAGTGACCCATGTACTACTAGTATATGTTAATGAAATATTCTATATTTCTTAAAAACGTATCATCCATACTATAATGATCTGAAACTAAGTTTTAAAATTAAAATATTGTGATAATATTGAATGATACGTTAGAGTTCAGAATACATAATTGGATCATTGTACAATTTCTTATATCTATACAATGAAAACATTTTGGTGTTGTACATAAACAAAAACATTTACTAACTTATCATTTCTCCTTGTCTACAAAAAGTATCTCTGTGGGCCTTAGCTGTAAGATAAATAATATAAGGTAAATCATTGTGAATTAATAATAATAAAATTAAAAACAGTTTATCTTTGAGGTGCATGCGTGCAACTGATCTACCCGATTGACTGACAACCTAATAATAACTATTAATTTATTAATTTTTATTTCTTTCTCCTGTAACCAATATCAACCATTTATAAACAAAAATTACCACCGTATATTTTAAAATCTTTGTTTGAGCACCTCCTCTTGTTGTGGTAGGAGGGTGGGAAAAACTTTAGACTTATTCTCATACCTACCAAATAATAAATATACAAACAAATTTCATTAAAATTGGTTGAGCTGTTATGATGAGGTCGTACACTAATATCGTGACATATTAGATTATATGTGATGGACTGATTGTTATTATATAATTTTAGTATAATAAATTATAATAATGAGGTTTTATAATCCACGATTGATATTGTTAAACATTCATACTGAGGTACCGCAAATACGCCCCGATAATGAGATATGAGGAGATAAACTGGTGTGTTGGGTACAAAATTGACTATTTGAATTTCGCGCGTTATGTCCGTCACGTCCCGTGTTGCAATGTTTGTCACCCTGCTGCTCCGCCGCTGAAGCTACGAAATTTGGACATTGTACCCTCGGAGAGGGGATGGTATCGCTGCAGTCTAACCACCGATCGCTGGTACCTGCCGCCATGTATTTTGTCATTTTGGAGCCGTCTAGGCAATTGGTCGTTTTTGAGTCGTCGTATAAAGCTGTATGCTTTTAACATCGCAAACCGGTTTGCCGTCGCCGTTAGTACTTAGTACCGCCATTTATTTTGTTCTGTGCACCCGAGCCTTGCTGCTCACCCAACTCGCAACGGACAGTCGTTTACGCGATCCGTGTTCCGGCCGCCTGTGCCGACACCACGGCTTAATGTTATTTGTTCGTCGCCCGTCCGATTCTTCGCTGTGCGACCCCGAGCAGTGGTCACCCACGCATCCATTTGTTTATCACCCGTCCGTTCTAACGCAGTGCGAACCAACCGATCGCGGTCCATTTACTGCGACTTATTTTATGGTAATTTATCGTCGCCCGGCCGACTCTCGCCGTGCTCATACACGCGGCGCGTGTTAGCGCCCGCCCGTTATACACGTGTAATATGCTCGTCGTTAGAGCTGGTCA
>NC_042493.1:12635999-12638462 GCF_005508785.2 Acyrthosiphon pisum
ACATTAACCATAAGAGCTCGTACATTCTCATCTTGACCGCCTACGTCATTATGTTATTTGTATTATTTGAAAGGAACGGATTCTATCCGTTACACACGCAGTGCGATTTGCCGTGATCATCGCTGTGCTCACGCGCCTTGCCGTTCACCACGTGAAGCTGTCAGCTCTTATGTTTTAGTGCGTCGCATTTACTATGCGTTCGTCACCGAAGCTAGTGATAGTAAGAAATAGCAGTGACAGTGTAAATAGCCCTGCTATTTTACATTAGCAACAGCAGCCTGCTAATCAAAAATAATAACAGTAGTGATTGCTATTCTATTGTATTGATATTTTCCCTTTTGCCTACACTGATGATATTTTGGCGGAGTGGGGGTGCACAAAAGATTTGACCGGCCGGCGTCCGTGAGGACGTTGGTCCGGTGTTCGGGATGGTTCTTATATAGGTTGGAATGCACCGGTGGCTTGACTTGGGAGGAAGTGGCGAGACGACGCGTGGTTTAGTCGTCACTCCCCGAGTCCGATGCGTTGAGACGAACAACCAGAGTGCGCTCTGCGCCCGTGCGCAGAGTCTTATGTAGCTCGCCCGCCACATTACCCCCCCCCCCCACCGTCACAACGTGCCGTGACCGATGGGACACGAGAGGGCGTCGTAGCCGGGCGCTCGGTACAGCTGTGCGGTCGGACGGGTGAGAACTGGAGAGAGGAGCTTCGATCACGTCGAGGTCACCAATTTGGCGGAGTGGGGGCGCACAAAATATTTGACCGGCCGGCGTCCGTGAGGACGTTTGTCTGGTGTTCAGGATGGTTCTTATATAGGTTGTAATGCGCTGGTGGCGTGACTGGGGAGGAAGTGGCGAGACGACCCGCCGTTAACCTAACCTAACCTAACCCTAACCTTACCATGACTAACCGAAGCTATTTGCCCGGTGCCGCAATCGACGCATCGCCTACCTCCTCTCGTCCGCCCGCCTAGTCACAGTACGAATAACAAGACTACGTTTCCGGCCGTTCTCATACGCTGCGACACCGGACACCTCAAACGCGACGGCCCTGCAATATTTCTCAACCGTAGCCACCATCAGAGCCCGCGTCGTCCAAGTTCGATCTATTACCAACGCTTCCATACCATCGTTGACCACCGGACACTAGTACGCGGTAACTTCGACCATTTCGCTATTTTCGACGGGAGTGCCAATGTCGCCTACCCGTTCAACACTTGCTGCAGTGGTATCATCGTCGTTTCGGGACAACCGCACCATCACCGTATTATCACGTCTTGCTATCAGCCATCGTCGTATCAGGTCGTAAACACGTTATTTATTGTCAACAGTGTTTACCTTATTCTTAGTATCTTCACACAGGATGGGTTTCGTGCAGTGGCGCAAATAGAAAAAATGTTTAGGGGGGGGCTCAAGCCCCAACACATTTTTTTTTAATTATAATTTATAGGTCCATACTTTTAAGAATGGCATACTATTATATTTTGAGAGGGCTTTGAACGATTTTGAGTGGGCTAATCCCCCTCCCCCCAAGCCTCCCCTATTTGCACCACTGGTTGCGTGTTGGCCGCCATCCGCACACGCACACACATACACGCACACACGCCGCCGGCTCTGGTGTGCAGCCTTATCGCACATGGCGATTCCACCGTATAAAAGGCCTCTTCAAGACCACTCCAATCAAAGGACACGATGCTGAACGATAAAATCCTGTAGTAAAAAATAACTGTTCTCTTTAGGACAATAGATTACAAATCAAGTCCTCCAACGTGCACCTGATTAGTCCACTACACTACATGCCTATACCTGACCGGAGGTTACGATTAGACATCACTCATTTGAGTGGGCCTTACTCAACTAACCTGCTTCTTCCAACGTTATATTGAAATATTTATAACATAATCCTTTTATAATGTAATAATATTTACGGAGGTCATGGTCACTGGCCCTAAAAGATGGTTGCCGCCCGACGACATAACTCCTTCCCCAATATTTTATTTAACACAGAATAACTTTTATAGAAATAAAGAAAAAATGTATATGCAACTTAAAAGCATTGTGTTCACATTCTTAACAAATGGCGGCACACTATCATAGTGTGTTCCAATTCAAGTTATTTAAAATCATATGCTAATTATAAAAACTGTAGTTTTGTACAAAATGAGTCATCCATTTTATCATGAATAAAAACTAAGATTATAAAATCAAAATATTGAATAATACCTTAGAATTAAAATACACATTTAAATTATTTGCAAATATCTTAACTCTATACCGTGAACACTTTATGTTTCATGTAAAAAGTTTGTATTTACTAACATGGTCTCATTACGTCCAAAGGATCCAAAACATTCAATTCAGAGTCAACAGCTGTAATATAAATAACATAAAAATGCATTAATAATAATTAAAAATTAAAAACATTACAGTTATATACTAAAACTAGACGACCCGTCACAGCTTC
>NC_042493.1:12638805-12643208 GCF_005508785.2 Acyrthosiphon pisum
GTAGATCGCAGACCCCGTGCTGTTTGTACGTAAGTGTATGATTTAACTCTAAAGTATCAAAGTTATACAAAGTTTGTCATTTTTACTTAATTCCACTACGGTGGATTAATATAATCAATTAATACAAAATCCTAATCTAACCTAACCGTACTAAAATCTAATGAATAAAAAAAACCAAATTTAGTCCTTATTAAATTAATCTACCTTCTTTCCAGAGGTCTAATCTACACCCAAACATTCATACCAAGCTGAACCCGTGCACTCCGTTATCAGTAAAAAATTGCAACTTAAAAAAATTATGATTGTTCAACTATTTTTGGATGTAACTTGCTGCAATGTTCAATAATTTGATTTGGTGCTAGCTTGTACCTGATATCCCCAAATAACAAATGTAAACCAATAATAAATAAATACTTATTTCTATTGTAGACTGTAACCAATGGCAACTATTTAAAAAATAAATAAAAATAAAATTTTCAATTTCCATCGTGAATCTCGAGATCCCTGTTTGAGCACCTCTTTAAAATGCGAATTTCGAAAAATCCTTTCTTAGTGCGCCTATAAATAGTAATAAGTACATTCACTGAAAATGTCATATCCATAGCTTCAGCAGTTCCGGCTAGGCGATGATGAATCACCCAGGACAAGTCTTTTTATATATACAGATTATTTAGTATCAAAGTTTTAGAGCTATATTTATTCTATAAAACTTAACCAAACCAAAGTGCCAGCCAATGTGAAAAACAACCTTGTTTTTAATGTAGATATATATGCATAAAGTTACTAAGTTCAACTTAGTAATTTGTTTTTTAACTATAATAAGTAATTATTTCACAGTATCATATTATTTACAACCATTCATAAATAACTACTTTGCTTAAAAGAAAATCAATTAAAACAAGCAAAAACAACATTTGATTTATTTGGCATACATTTGTTTGCGCCGCTGTCGATCTTACTAGTATGGTGGTTGTCGGCAACGACTCGCAATTGTGCTGAGAATGAGGGAAAGATTACCCAGTGTATAGAATAATAGTGAACTGATGGCACTTACAATAGCGCTTAGAGCAAAATGTAGCATAGCGGTATGGAGGTAATCACAATAGAGACAATCAATTATGATGTGTTGCCCTCGCAACAGCACCACGCTCGATATACCCGCTAAAACGTACCACAAAGTGTTCAATGGCCGTAACACAAAACCACCCGAACGACCGACGGTGTCGCGTTAACTTGGCGCGATGAAAACCAACGAACACGGGTTCAGTCGCGTCGACAGTCGCACTTTTATATTGTTCACGCGCGCAATAGAATCAGAATAAAAGGTGGAACGTAGGGTCCCCGTCATGCCACAGGTAAAAACAACACACGTCGTCTGAGTCGTAGAACGACAGGTTTAACCGGAACGACGACTTAAGGGGATTCGATACCGTGGTTTTATGTTTTAGTCTACCACACGTGAGCATAGTATTTTGGGCGTGTTTTTTGCCAAACATACCAATTGATCTTATGAAGTGATAAGAATTCTGAAAACAGATTTGAATTTGCTGTCAAATCTACTTGAAATCGACTTTCCCACATTTTTTATATAATCGCCCAATTTGTTAAAAATGTCATATTCAAAAAGAGTACTTAAAAATTCTAGAATTTCAATTTTTTGAGAATTTAAAATAAAAAAAAAAAACAAAAATGTGGAGAAATCGATTTCAAGTAGACTTGACGAAAAATTTAAATCTGTTTTCAGAAATTTCATCGCTTCAATAGATCAATAAATTGGAATATTTGGCGAAAAATCACGTCTAATATACTATGTCACGGGTGTTTTAGACAAAAACAGAAAATCACGGTATCGAATCCTCTTAACGCAATTATGACACGTCTTCCGTAGTTATATATGTGTCTGCCGGGACACAGCACACGACGGCGGCGAGCGGACGCGTCGTTGCGTCAAGCTCGGCCGCTAGGAAAAGACAATGAACGGCTGGCGGCACAGCACGGCCAACGGCCGGCGCTGGACGGCGGAGAAGTGGGTAAGCCACTTCGCAAACTTCCACCGTCCGCTGCACAACTGGGAGGGACTACGGCGAAAACGCGTCTGTGTTTGGACACATTTAAAGTTCGAAACTGTTATGTATGCTACCTAATTAATATTTATACTATTATGTAATCGGTATCGACGATAACGCGATACTGCGATAGCCGTTTCATATTATAATAAACAGTCTTAATTAGATCGCACTCGCTGTAAGTTGTTTCGTTGTCCACGGCAGTCCGCGCGTATGTCTTAACTAGCGCAAATATAACATTTGGCGACGAAGATAATGCGTTATACGTTTTTTTTTTTTTTTGTTAAAAAAAATGTATAAAGGAAATCGTATAGATTATAATGTGCGTGATTAATATATGAAAAGTGTTTGGTTTTTTTGTGGTCATGCAAAATGTACAAACGAAGTTCATAATGTCGAACACAATTTCGTCTTATGTGCCAGATCAGGAACCGTTTAAAAATTATCTTGATCGTTTAAGGGCTCAGTTGTCAGTGTTAAAAGTGAAAGACGATCAACGTCAAAAGCACATCATTGCATTTATATGTTCAGAAGTTACAGTCAATTGAAGAACGCATGTTTACCGATTCATCCCTCAGAAAATACTTTTGAAGAACTAGTCACATATTTGGATGCGATATATTCGCCACGGCGTTTAGTGGTGAGTGACCGTTTTAAATTTAATCAATGCTGTCAAAGTCCGGGGGAGTCGGTACAAGAATTTATCACTACGTTAAAAAAGTTAGCAAGTCACTGTGAATTTGACACATTTTTGGACGACGCACTTCGCGACAGACTAATTGTAGGTCTAGCGGATGAAGCTTGTCAAAGAAAATTGCTGGGAGAGTCGTCACTAACTTTTCAGAAAGCATGTGAAAAAAGCTTTGGACTCATAATTAGTGAAAAATCAGTCTAACCATATGAAAAATAAATCTCAAGTAAATTGGATCGCAAAAAAATTACAAAAATAAACCACAGTCAAAAACAGATCAGTTTAAGAAAAATACCAGTGCAGTACCAAGTAGTAGTCAGTCAAGCAATCAAAGCGCCGATGGATCAAAACGAGGTAGTCAATCATACAGTCAGTCACAACAGGGATCAAGTAAGGAGACGAGTCAATGTTACCGGTGTGAAAGAACTCATGATGCTCGTAACTGTCCAGCAAAACAATGTGAGTGTTTCAATTGCAAACTAAAAGGACATGTATCGGTAATGTGTAGAAATAAAACAAAAAATATTAAATTAGTAGAAACTGTTAATAATATACAATGTATAAATTGTATTGAAAATTTAAAAGTAAATGAACCACTCATTATTGATTTGGTTGTAAATGATCAGTTAATGACATTTGAAGTCGATAGTGGTGCTTTCTGGGGGTAGTAAAAAGGTTGGTCAATGAGGAAGAATGTATAAAAGATCATGAAGAAAATTTGGAACTAAGAGAAAATAGTGTACCGAAATTTCAAAGGGCGTAGCAAGTGCCTTATGCGTTAAAACCCGCAGTGGAAGAAGAACTGGTGAGATTAGAAAAGGAAGGGGTAATATCGCATGTGGTAACAAGTGAGTGGGCGTCTCCGATAGTTATAGTTCCAAAAAAAAATGATAAAATACGAATTTGTGTAGATTTTAAAAATACATTAAATCCTTACGTAAAAGTAGATCAACATCCGTTACCAAGAATAGACGATGTATTTAATAATTTAACAGGAGGACAATGTTTCACGGTAATAGATTTATCGGAAGCATATTTACAACTTCAGGTAGCATCGTCGAGTCGTCATTTTTTTACTGTAAATACTCATAAAGGATAATATCAATTTAATAGACTTTGTTATGGTATAGCTTCGGTATACCTGGTATACCTAGTAAATTTCAAGCGGTAATGGAAAATATTTTAATTGGGCTAGAAAATATTCAATTGTATTTGGATGATATTATTATAAGTGGAAAGTCCGTCGATGATTGTAAAAATAAAGTTTGGTTGGTATTAAGTCGCTTGCAAGAGTATAGGGTAAAAATACATTTTGATAAATGTAAATTTTTCCGTTCAAGTGTGGTATTTTTAGGTCATATGATAGATAAGCACGGGGTTCACCCAACGGATGATAAAATGGATTTTAAATGCTCCACAACCAAAGGACATAAGTCAATTAAAATCGTTCTTAGGTTCAATTAATTATTATCAAGGTTATATTCCAATGTCATCGACTATTTTAGCCGCATTATATAATTTGACAAAAAAAAATGTTAAGTGGATTTGGTCAAAAGAGTGCGAGTCAGCATTTAAAAAAGCGAAATCATTATTAAAAGAAAGTCAGTTATTAGTTACTTATAACCCAGATTTGCCATTAATTTTGA
>NC_042493.1:12644170-12648679 GCF_005508785.2 Acyrthosiphon pisum
AATAATAGTATAAGGTTATTACATTCTCACCGTATAATCCGGAGTCAAATGGTTTGGCGGAGAGAGGGGTACAAACTATTAAGAAGATATTAGTTAAGTCACTGTGTAATGAGAGAGAGATAACGAGAATGCAAACGAAAATAGACGATGTATTATTGCCTTATCGAAATACACCGTCAGCTGACACAGGTTGTTGTCCAACAGAAATTATGTTACATTTTAAGCCGAAAACACAATTAACAGTAATAAAACCAAAAATAGGGGGAGCATTATTTTAGAGCACTCAGTTGGAAAATCGGAAAATTTTGAAATTAATGAAAAAGTGTTAGTAAAAAACCCACAAGCAAAAGGTCAAAATTGGTTACCAGGAAAAGTTATGAAAGTACTGAGTGGATGTAGGTATTTAGTGGTGATGAATGGAAGTGTGAAAATGGTGCAAATAAATTAAAATCTAGTATGTTGAGCGAAGGAATACATCAGAGTGAATAAAAAAAAAAAAAAAAAATAATGTATTAGTTATTATTGTTGTGTTTACTATTATTATTTATTATATTATTATGTAATTATTATGTGTACAATTATAATATGTTGTTTCAGTATAATAAGAATGTGAAAGCAAAAGTAATTGAATTATAAAATGTTATTAGATTATTATTATTATTTTTAATGAGGAATAATGTTGTGTATACTTAATTAATATGTATACTACCTAATTAATATTTATACTATTATGTAATCAGTATCGACGATAACGCGATACTGCGATAGCCATTTCATATTATAATCAACAGTCTTAATTAGATCGCACTCGCTGTAAGTTGTTTTGTTGTCCGCGAAACTCCGCGCGTATGTCTTAACTAGCGCAAATATAACAGAAACAATTTCCAAAGCTTGTTCTCAAACATCATGTTTTTTGACTTCAGGTGCTTTGCATGGATAGGGACGAAATACACTATAAACTATGAATAATAAAGTTAGAATGATAAACTAATGTGATATTTGAGATTGGTTTGTAAGCAAAAGTTTTTTTTTTATTATAAGGAGGGTTGTGAGATGATTGATTTCAGTCACATATTATATCACACCCCACACATTATAATATGACATTATAATTTAATCAGCATAAATCAAATTAGACATTACCATTTTAAAGTAAAATACTTATAAGAACACAAAATTGTCTCATTATTTCTATCCCTGTTGGAAAGTAGTTGGACAATAATTGTTTTTTAAATATTTATACCGCTAACTTCATGCAAAATATGTCGTAATTACTCAAAATCGTTTTAATTAATATCAAACATCTTTTAGGAATTAGGATTAAATTAACAATTTTACAGTATTTTCAGAATATTTAGATCGTTGTTTTTTTCAAGTATTTATTAAAAATTCTTTCTTTTTAAATTTTAATTAATTCTGAAATTAAAAAAAAAATTGATTTACAAAAATCCGAAAACATGATGTATTTGTATTTGGACTTATTTAACATTGTTAGAGTGTAAGACAATTATTGGCGTGAAGTGTTTAAAAGCTTTTGACCGATAAATATAATACTGCTTAGAAGCTAGGCACACATTTCCGTCATTGATTATAATAATTTATAAATGACACAAATAATAAATTGTTGTAGGCATAGATTTTGTTGAATTATATTCAAATTTGCACCACCAAATAAATAAAGTAGGTAAGTGGATGTCACGCTTCTGTATGGTAGGTTACGAGTGGGTCACTGTAATGGATACGGTATTAAATTTGAATTCAAAGCTATAATATCATTATAATATACGAAAAACGATTCTGAGTGGAGACGGTTTGTCAGTCTAGGATATTTTAAATTATATTTATATTTTTATTACTTATTATTAATAAGATAGCAGGTAAATTGAATTAATATTATACAATAACAAAAAATAAGTAAAATCGTGATGACACACAGGTGATGAAAGACACACAAAAAAAAAACATTTTTGTAAAATAAATCACTCCGCTCAGAATAAAAAATTATCTCAAATATCATATTAGCGTGTTAATTTGTATTTTGAAGTGTGCCCAAAAAATAAAATCTATGTTTAATTAATTTGACACCATTATTTATGTTTATGGGACCGGACAATTTTCTGGTGTAAGCATCAAATTTTAAATTTGTCTGGAAAGAAATATCTATGGGTCATAGAGAAAGCAGAACATTTTAAATAAGAAAAATTTAAAAATTGTTCTTTCATTTTTTGATTAGTGCATTGCACTTCCAAGTATGAAAATCTTTTGGTTCAATAATATATGATTGAACGTGAATACTGTAAGAAATTTACAGATATATATATATAATTAAATATATTCTTAACCATGCCAAAAATGTATTTTTTGTTTATTTATAAATACAATAATTTACATATCATATTAATTACCTGTGTTCATAAAATATTCCTTAAGAATCTCTTAATACAGAGAAATGTTTGAAAATACATTTTTGGCATGGTTAAGAACATATTTAATTATACAAGGTGATTGTTTTATCATGAAACACTAATTATTTCATAAAAGAATTATTTTTTTTGAAAATGTTGTTAAAAAACACATTATTATTAAAAAGTTCATATTTTTAAATATTTTTATCCTTAAATTGTTTTAAGTTTTTACTTTTATGAATGACAACTTAGAATTTTAACTTCATATTCCAAAGCAGAATATTTTTCTAAGTATTTTGATTCGTAAAAATCTAATGTTCTTAACCATGCCAAAAATTTATTTTTTATTCTTTTATAAATACAATAATTTACATATATTAATTACCTGTGTTCTTAAAATTTTCCTTAAAGTTCTCTTTATACAAAGAAATGTTTGTTTGAAAATATTTTAAGAAATGTTAGGTACTTAAAATATGTAAACGATTAGCTTCTAAAATTTAAAAATAATATGTAATTTGTAGAGGTGGAACGAACTGTCTAAAGTTCAAACAATTTAATAAAGCTTTAGGTTTAAAAATGTTAGCTCAAGTTTAGTTCGAGAGCAAATTTTTAAGTTCAACCAATCTCTAGAATAATTTGGTTTTATTGTATATTGGAATTTGAAAGTCAAATTATAATTCATATTGTGTACATTTGGTTTAAACATTTAAGACACATTTGTAGAATTGAAGAATTGGATTTGTACTTACCATAGTCTTTATCGTTTACATCATACTCATTGTCTGTAAACAATTTTAATAATTATGTTATGTACCTACAACATTTTGAACACCTAAAATACATTTTTTAATACTTATTTACTAAAAACTTCACTCTAAATTATTACCTATCAACTAAGTAGTTTCTATCTAGTTAAAATTCGAATGATTGTTTACTCATTTTTTACAAAAAAACTGTATATCTTATTACTATAACCACTCTTTTTGAAGCACCTTAAAATCTCATGTTTTTTTTATTTAGATACTAAATTTACATAGTAAAATTTTAATTTCAATTTTTAATGACAAAAGTTATAAAAATAATTTGTTGACAGATTATTGTTTTTTTTTTTATTTGATACGTACGTATATATTTTTATATTGGTATTGCATCGTGGTCGGGGCCACTGGATGAACATTTAAATATAGAATATTCAGGGAAGAAGTTAGTTTCTTTTGAATATATTTTAACCGTAGTCAGGGAGCATGAATGGCATTTAGGATTTTAACAATACAAAGAAATGACGATTGATCAAAATAATTGTTAATACATAGAAGTGCATCTGAGCGCACGGCAGTGCGCCAGGCCAAGTTCCAGCAATGTCAGTGTATCTTTACACGAACCAATTCACCCAGTTTTTCTAACATATATATCTCTGTTTCCTCTTAAGATAAACTTTTGAAATTTAAAACACAGATTAATCTCGAGTAGTTTAGGACGCTGTAAGAAAATGAGCCCTTAATATTGTGCCATTTCAAAATGGGAGGATTTCAAAATTTTCAAAATTGTTACTGACTCACTTACTGATCATCAAAATTATAAGACACTTCCCGTATAAGTAAAAACGTGAAATTTGGCACAAAGGTAGGTCTTATAGTGTAACTGAAGGGAAAAATCTAAAAATTGAATTTTTTCTAAAATTAATACCACTTCAGTGAATGTATTTCTAAACGTATGAAGTGGCGCGCTTAGCACGCATAAACGTTTACTTTCAAACAGCGTTACAATATGGTAAGAAGGAATTGTTTGTAGTTATATATAATATATTACATTTATAAAACATAATAATGTTTTCGTACATTTATTTTATTCAAATACAAAATATACAAGAGAAAATCTACGACATATAAAAAAAAAATTTAAAAATTAAAAAAAAAAAAAATAATTATTATTACACGTCGTCCATGATGCTAAAGCCCGCAAAAAAACAAAAACATAACCGTGAAAAAATACCAAGTTCCAAACTCCCTACCAAAAAATTCGGCTATCAAAGTAGTGAAATCTACATTGTGGCCAAGTCTACTATTTTTTTATTCAAAACCTCACTGCACTCCTACATTAAAGA
>NC_042493.1:12648729-12672448 GCF_005508785.2 Acyrthosiphon pisum
TCAGAAACTGGCCAAGCGTTAAACAATAAAAATAAAAGAGGAGTGTTGCTCTTTAATGTAGGAGTGCAGTGAAGTTATGAATTAAAAAATAGCAGACTTGGCCACAATTTAGATTTCACTACTTTGATAGGCCGACTTTTTGGTAGGGAGTTTGGAACTTGGCATTTTTTCACGGTTATGTTTTTGTTGGAGATTATTACTACAGAACAAAGATTAGCATAATGTGCTGAATGTGCATAATTAGCATACTGTCTGTGAGTTCAGGTACGCATATTGTAATCGTGGAGAACTCAAGTTCTCTTAGATATGGATATTTAGTTGTAGCCTTACAATAATTATAAATGTGGTACCAAAACAGGAGGGCTTAATATTATATAATCAGCATAATATTATAAATAATAGGTACATATTATCCATAACATATAAGTATATATTATGTACCTACTATATAAATTATTATGTTTATAATTATATATATAAGTAACGATGTACCTAAAATTCGTTACAGTATAAATATATATGCAGTGCATTGTACATTTATTGATAAAAAGAAAATCATTAAACAAATACGAATAATGTTAGAAGCATATTCAAAAACTGTAGTTTTCAAGTCAAACAAAAAAGTATGAATAACTGTGACCTAAGAAAGTGTCATTTAATTTAGATAATTGTAAATCAGATTTTATAATCAAAGTGTAGTTTTTTTATATATATTACAGAGTTAATGCAAATTTGATTGACATCGTGAAAAAATCATTGGCAATCAACTTATTGATTATAATAATAAGATAATACATATAGTTAATTTAAAAATCACCTATGTATTTATATTTGAAAACCATCTAAATTTTGAATGAAATTTATTGTTAGAGTATTTGTCGTCATAGAATTTAGCCCAACCACCAAATAATGCCCAAGAGTCCAGCCTACGACGCCTACTTAATTGAAAGAGTCCAACGTAGGTTTTTGAGTTTCATTGGCTTTTTTTTTTAAAGTTCACCTTGGACCTCACGGCTATGTACCTATGTCTGATCTCTCCTTATTAAACTCACTAGCTGACCGCAGAGTAACACTTGACCTTAAATTCTTACATGGGTTATTAAGTGGTAAAATTGCTTTTCTATACCTTTTATCACAGTTAAATTGTAAGTTCCCCTCAAACACACCAGATCTCACGCTTTATTCTATATTCCAACTTTCTCCACCAACTATTTATCTAATGAACCATTGAGGCGTCTCATGCTAAATTCCAATACGAACCCCGATTTCCTTGTACCTCCAATACCTTTTAATTGTTGTCGCATTTTATGTTGTAATTAATTATATTATAAATACGTATATTGTAATAATTATTATACATTGTAAAAAGGGAAATGGCCGTTAAAGTATAATTATAAATATAAACTTATTTTAAACCATCATAAACTAAAACTATTAAATTATAAATTTTTATTAATTCGTTAGAATATTAATTTGTCTGTTGTCCTATTATTATTATTCTACGATAACTCCCACTTATCTTTCTTTCTTTTCACCTGTGTTGCGTGACAACAACAGTCATCTACTGCTGAGTGTAGTCGCCACACTCAGTACAAAAATGTAAATCATTCCTCAAAATGGGAATTTCTCCAGATTATTGCGACACTGGCACACGAATATTTCCATTAAAAATTCTAATTTATTCATGAAACTGCTGAACTGCGTCTGTTACTTTAATGAATCTTGTATTCAACATCAAACGTAGATAATGTTTTTAACAGGTAGAGTGCAGTTACATTGCATGTGTATAAATTCCGTACAACTTTGTGTCTGCGATTTTGTTCGTAGTGTCTAGTCCTGTGTGTCATTCTATAAACCTTGTCCACAAACTAGTATAGGTGTTCTGGTGTTATCATGTTCTGTGTAGTAATGTAATACGTTTATAAGCCATCTGATAAAACTACTTTAAAAAAAATTTAAACATTTCAAAATAATAAGTGCTTTACGTTATATGGATCACTCTGTATTTCCAGTACGAGTGTATTTGGGTGTTATAAATCAAATACAATTAAATTATTTAATAATAATATAAGAAACTATTTTTTTACACTTTTAAAATGGTAGTCAAAATTACACAATTATATTGTACATTTAATTATATAATAGGATATTGTAAACAATAACTTGTATGATTAAAGCGTGCATCGACCCACACCAAAGACATTATATTTACATTGTTTGCAACTCCCGTTAAAGTAATACACTTTTCTAGTAATACTTAATAGTAGAATAGAAATTACTTACATAAACACCAAAGCTATTTTTCCATATATTATTTTTATTCTACTACAAATTGTGCTACATAACCACTTTTTTTTTCCATCTATTATTTCTATTAAATTCTACTAGGTATATTGTTGCTATCGTCATATTTAAAATAATTAAATACACTCAAACTTTTTATATTTCCCCCAAAATATCGCATTAATATTTGAACATATTATAAAATACTAGTGATGGGCAACGATATCGATAGTTCGATACGATATCGATATCGTGACAAATTTCCGACATCGATATCGTTTTGTATTGTATGATATACCGTGATATCGAAAATAATATTTTTCAAGAAAAATGTAGGTTTTAAGCTATAATAAATTAATAAATAATAATAGTACGATGTCGGTGTTCCAATAATAAATAATAAATATTAATTAGCTTAATAAAGTAAATTCCTTAGTGTGATATATATTTAGTTAAATGAATACGAAAAGTTTTTTTTTAATTGTTTAGGTAAACATAAAATTATATTTATGATAAGATATCGATATCGTAGAAATAACGATATCGATACAGAAAATTATATCGTTGCCCAACACTATAAAATACACCAACTATTTTTCCTGAAACTCACTATTTTTATGTAATAACTTGCATAAATTCCTCCTTTGTATTTTATATTTTATTCTTTATTTTTTATTAAAAACTACTTGGCTCATAGGTAAATAGCTGGGTGCTCACTGCTCACCCTAACTAGTAGGTGCAAATAAGGCCATAAAAGTATAAAACTGCAGAAATTTTGCGAGGTACATATATACTTTAATGAAACACTTCATATAAATTATGTACAAGTACAACTTATTCTTTTAATAATGATTAATATAATATTCAAATAATAATAATATCGTATATACTATTGTGTACCCATGCATGACCTCTTATTATCTTACTTTACTTAAAATACCCATATTATATAGGTTATGAATATTTCCAATTATTTTACTTACTCAAATAGAATCTATGAAAAACAGTATCTGTAAAAACAAAATTTTAATTTTTTGATTTTTAATATAGCATATCATATTTAAAACATAAAAATTATTTATATGTTCATTACTCAATCTTTCTTTTAAATTCTGAGCGGAACAATGAATGTAGAGATTTTACAATGATGTGTAATTTAACGATTATTTTACCTTCTTTTAGCTTTAAGCATAGATCTCTATCACGTATGCCACCTAAATAAATAGTTTATTATTATAATTTCTCATAAACATTGGTCAAAAAACAAAGATGAAGGATGTGTTTGGGAATATCAATATTTTTACAGTGTTGGATTTATAAAAGCAGATTTTGATTATATCGTAAAACAACTATTTTAAAAAGATAATTTTTTGTTTTCATTAGTCAATTGTAATGAGTTTCAATATTTATTTTTTATTTTTTAATAAATAGTTATATGATATACTTAATTACCCAGTGGACATTGAGTTATTTTTCCTTGAATTATTTTAAAACATAGCCATAGAAGTCCCAATGAGATGTACATGGCGTATTAAAAATAACAATTAATTTTTTCTGATTAAAATATAATACAATATAGAACTATGGATTGCAATTGTAACTGATTTTAAAGGAAATAATCAATCGCTGGGACTTTCTGTAACACAAATGCAATGACAAAGTTTCAATGGTATGTAAAAACATTTTATTTTGTTGGACCACCACATTTGTATTGTATCAGATGCACAGGTGTGATGTGTTTGCATATAAGTTATTATGTACGTATTATTATGTATTTTACTCGCCTCATTTATGTACACTAACAATATTTTGTATGAAATAAAAATTGTAAAATTCATAGGTTTTTATTCAACAAGCTTTACTGAAAATTGTTGAACAATTGATTTCGACTAAAACTAAATGTTCGTAAAAGTACATATTTTTCCCTATTATAGATTTTCAGTCCAACGAAACAATAAAATTCATCTATTGATGTATAATGATAAGTTTTTTTCTATCTGTCATCAACTTTTAGACAGTAAAAATTCTACAATTTTACACTTTAGCATATTTTCTATTTGAAAAGTGAATAATATAGCTAATATTTTGTTGGTAAAAGTTTCGAAACTCGAAATTATGCTTCGATTTTTAACTTCAGTTTCTTTTCTGTAGGAAAAGTCAATCTAGTTTGTGTATTGAGGTGATTGGGGTTGATTTCGTGAAAATTTATTTTGGTTTTTGGTGTAACTCTTAAAAAAATTTCTATTGATAAATGCAAATTTCTATTATCAATTGATATTTATATTTATATTAGCATTTTGAGCTACTTATAGGCATAAGACAATTTCGAGCCTCAATAGTTTTTTTTTAAATTACTGTCGATAAAATTTTTAATTATGCTTGGTCAGAAAACTTGTAAATGTAATACAGTGTTCCTCATAAGTTTTTGTTGGTGGAAATTAAAAAATAAGTTGAGCAAGCTTGAATAAATCCACAATACACTTTTATAAGCGTTTGAAATTAAATGATATATTGTTACAGAAGCAACTAAAAAATATTAAAAATAAATATACACGTTTTTTTTTCAATTATTTATATTTCAAATATTTTGACGAAATTGATCAAAATGAAAATGTACACAGTTAACGTTAAAAATATACATATAATATATTAAACTTTTATAGATAAAGATTAAAAATGTATAACAAAGTTCCACGTTAGTATGTAATTTTGTAATCAAAAAATATATTTAAAACACAATTTTTTTTATAGTTATTTTAGGTTTATATTTCAATGAAATTATAACTTAAATAACCAAGAATAACGAATTTAGTTTTTTTATTGTAAATTAAAACTATTATTGTTGGGTACTTGAAACTTCTCAAGTATATTTTATACAAGTATTGAAATATAATAATATGCAAATAATATTAATTGAGCCTGCCAACTACCGTAATAATAATAACAATATAAATACAATATAAAATATCCTTGGCCAACCGTCTCCGCACAAATTAGTTTTTTCGTATACAGTGATATTATATAATTTAATTCAAATTTAACACTATCCATTTCAGCGACCCATTTGTATGCAGTGCCTGGTACCTGCATACAATCAACCTCGCACTTATCATCATTTACGATTGATACAAATGCCATGGTCGGCGGAAACGAAATAACATATTGCTAAATATTGCCCTTTATTAAAGACACAAAACCAGGCCCCTTAAAAGAAGTACATAATAGTATATTGCGTTTTTAATGAACACTTATTTTTTTTAGATGTAGAACTTATGTACTCGAAAAAAATAATTGTTTCAAAATGTATTGGTCAAACGTTTTGAGCCTCTAGACCGATGCCAATTTGTATCCTAAATCCTAATACTTCGTAACGAGACGACCCTTTAATCCGTATAATCATTTTTATTCACACTCGAACAACTGGATACCACAATGAACAAAGTGAATTTAGTGTTACACTGCCAGTATTTGCTACGTTCATGGCATGAACTGAGATAAATTACCTAGAACCTAAAATGTTTAGAGAATAAAATTGAACCTTAAAAATGTATCTCAAATATATTCGAATTACTAAAATAATAACATTATACGAACCCTGTCTTAAATTTTCTAGTTATTTTGCCAAAACATATTTAACGAAGACAAAAAAAAAGTCAAACATTTCAAATGTCCATAAATATCTCTCAAAATAATGTATAGAAAATGATAAAATAAACATTTCGTTTATATTTCATCTATATACGGTTATTATTTTGTGTTTAAATTGCAACAAAATATCAAAAACTAATTGAGAAAAAATTTGTTAATTTACGAAATAATATTCAATGTTTCATAAATATGTACTAAAAAGTTATTATTACTTTTCGGTAAACTTTTTTACTTTGTATCGATAAAAACTTATGACTTTTGAGGAATCTTATATATATTTTTTTAAATGGTAGTCATAAAAAGAAATATATTAATGCATTTTTAACTACAAAATAATTTGCAAAATGTTACGATTTTGATAAATTTTGTCAAGATTGTAACTTAACACTTAAAAAAAAAAATACTGTGATAGTATTTTCGATAATTTTTAGTTAGTATTATATTACCAACTTATGAGGAACTTTGTATTACATTTTCAAACTTTTTGACTAACCTAAATAATTTTTATTCTACTTATTCGAACAGGTGTATCGGTATACAATATTGTGTTATAACAACTGTGACATGTATGTAACCATTTTTTGTAAGAAAAATTTTGCTCTGTTAAAAACCTAAAACTGATTTTGTCTTGTTTTTTTGTTCTTTTTAAAATCATACATTAAAATATCTTTTATATTATAATTTATAATAAGAATTTATTATTAAATTCTATTATTTTTGTATAATATACCTTATAGGCCTCAATATATAGAACACAATAGGTGAATGGGCGTATACGACATTTAAATTGTTTTACAGGAGCTAAAAAAAAAAAAATTTAAAAATCGATTACATAATTTCATATAAATTCAATATATGGTTATAAATAATATATTTACAACTGATAATTGAAGATTACATTTTATATCTTTAATATTATGTTGGGCTGGCGTCACTTCAAAAAAACAAAATTGTTTAAGAAGCCCGATTTTTGATACCTTTAAAACATCATGAAATATATCGTGACTAATAATACACTCTTTTTTAATTTTTCAAAAGTTATTTTTAGGGCTTATAAATGAAAATGTTGAAAATCGGGCTTCTTACGGAACCAGATAAAAATCTCCTCTATAATTTTGTTCTTAGGTGTTTTTATGATAAAACCACTCAGTAATACCCATGTTATTGGAAAGCATAACATGTTTTTAAAGGAACTTTTCTAGCGATTTTCTTCCGTGACACGTCCTCTTAAGAGGACGCCACACCCGCATATTATGTTATCTCCGTCTTACAAACGCGTAACATACCAAATTTACGCTCAGCAGTTCACGTTTTATGCCGTTAGCTTAACAATTGATTCTAACAAATAACTCTATAATAACTTGATTCTAAGAACATTATCTGTGTTTTGTAGGAACTTTTTTTACAATAATTCAGTTTAAGTGAGTTATGTGTGTATAAGAAATGTAAATTAAAAATGCTCATAACTCATTTAATAACTGAATAATTGTAAAAAAACTTCCAACAAAACACAGATAATCTTCTTACCATCAAGTTTCATGATAGGTTGATTCACTCTAATTATTAAGCCAACGGCATAAAACGTGAACTGCTGAGTGTAAATTTGCTATGTTACACGTTTGTAAGACGGAGACAACAAATGTGGGTAGGCGTCCTCTTAAGGCAGCACTTTTATGATTAATTAGAAATTTAACACATATTATTTAGTTTTGCTCTTTTAATGTGTTGCCATCCTAAGCACAATTGAGTTATTTTCAACCATTAAGCCGATCGTACACCAAAATAACAAAACTGCTTAATGCAGTATGACTGAATTCTGATTTAATCATAATAAAACAATTCGTGTCGTACACTCGTACACCAAAAAAAGAAAGAAAATTTAAGTCATGTTTAGTACTTTAGTCACCGACATGTCTTACGACTAAGAAGAATATTTTGTGGTCTTTATTGTTAGATATTGAAAATAATGAAAAAAACAAAAATTAAAGGTGTTATATCCTTCAAATACAATGCGTACAATAAAACTACAACAAATTATTTGATTAAATGTTTTTTACGTGAACTACGTATAGTGACGATCTAAAATTTTAAAAGCGGATAAGTTGGTGTCACTCTGCTGTACAGTAGGTTACAAGTGTGTCGCTGTTATGGATGGTGTTAAATTTTAATTAAATAATATAATATCATTGTATAAGAAAAACGATTCTGAGTGGAGTCGGTCTAGGTATAAGACATAATATTATAATATAGTCCATGGTATTTAAAAAAATTGACCTATAATAGGTACCTATAATAAATTCCAAATTAATCATATCATAATATCTTTTAGGTACTTATAACGCATTATACATCAACAACAAACCGTGATACTATCATAGATATTATATAATAGTGTACTTTAAAAGTTTCAAGTATACCCAAGAATAATATTATATAATCACAACAAAATAACAAAAATAGTTATTCTAGGTTTTTAATATGTAATTTCGTACAAATTTTTACTTAAAATGACTATAAAAATGAACTGTGTAAATGTATTTTTTAGATTTTTTGGTAACAGAATTAATTAATAACATGGAATCTTGTTTTAAATTTTCAAATCTTAGATACAAAAGTTGAACATTTTATACATTTTTAACTACAAAATATTTATTCAAATTTAAATTTGATAAATTTTGTCAAAATTTCAACTTCAAATGCTTATAAAAAAAAATTGTGCCTTTGTATTTTTAATATTTTTCAACTGCTATTGTAAAAATATATCAGGAGCTTTGTATTAATTTTTTAGCCTCATAGATAAAACTTTATTGATATTTATAGAAAAGAAAACTAAAATATTTGAAAACTGACAATGTCCGTAAACAGTTCAAAAAGAGTCAAATTATTTTCAAAATATTATCGTATATAGAAAATGCTAATATAAACATTCAATGAAATTTTCAAGTTTCTACAGTCATTCGTTTTTTAATTACAACAAAATAAGAAAATCGTTATGTAAGAAATCGAGTGAATATCAAATGTTGAAAAAATATGTATTTCAAACGCTCATAAATATTTAATTTGAGTTTCTTATAGACATTTTTTATTTTTTGATAAAGGTAGATAATCCTATAAGGAATCTTGTATTACATTTTAAAATCTTAGTTCTAAAAAGAACTACGGGTATACGCGCCCGGCGGCCAGCACTTTTGGGGATTTCCTCTTTTCCATCCGGCACTTTGGGGATTTCCTCTTTTCTACCCGCTGGACAGAAGAAGGTTGCTTTCCTACGCTTCACCCATGGTGGAAAATCAAACTTTCGGTGCAGGCGTGACAAAAAGTTAATATTTTTCTTCGTTGTAATACAAATAAATTACAAAATTTGGATTTAATGGTCAGCGCGTAAACATTTTTTTCATTTTTGAATTTAATACCACCATTTTCTTCCATTTTTCTCAACTGAAGTATAGCACTGGTCAATGAATCTGGGAAAGGAGGATAATTTTTCCGTCTTTTATCATACGTGGCTTTTCTTATGGATTGTATATCTGAATATGGCACTTCAACATCTGTTATCATCAGCTCAGATCTGATTATTTGTATGGTTCAATTCAAATCGAGTCATCTGCTCTACGTTTTCAATATTATCGTAAAATTTGGTGTTTTATTTTCTCCATTGTATTGAAAATATGACTTTGCACACCTAATATTGATAAATCTTTTGATAATATTGTCTGATAATATAGGTATTGGTATAACATATCCTACGTAAGCATAACCATTTAACTTGCCGTCTTTTCATTGTCTTATAAAACGATGTTTGTTTTTACCAACTAATGCCAATTATTTCCCGCGTCTTGACTTTTTATTGTTTCATTTTCCATTTTAAATTACACAATTATTCTACAATTTTATACTACACTCAGAACGTTCGATGACAACTAATAAAATCTACAGTGCTTATAAGTAGTGTGGACTATTATTATTATAACTTACAAGGAACCTTGTTTTAAAAGAACAAAGTCTCGTACAATTATTTTCCTATATTGTTGTTCTTCAAAAGCTAATTACCATTGATACTTGATATTCACATGTAATGTTTATTATATCATTTACTATACTTGACTGAAATATTTTGACTCGTTTTGAGCTATTTACATAGGTACATTTTAAATTTAAATTTTTTTATTTTTTTTCTCTATAAATGTCAATACAATCATATTCATTGGGTAAAAAGGCTTGAAAACATAATACAAGGGTTCAAATATATTGTTACAGTAGCAACTAGAAAATATTAAAAATGAATATACACTTTTTTTTTACAAGTACATAATATTTAAATTTCAAATGTTGACGAATTTGATCAAATTGAAATTGACAATTGTACAAAGTTAAAGTTAAAAAGTTTAGCAATTGGATGTCACTCCGCTGTACAGTAGGTTACAAGTGGGTCACTGTATAATTGATAGTATTAAACTTGAATTCAATGATATAATAGCATTGTATGATTCTGAGCGGAGACGGTATGTAAGTCTAGGTATAAGACATACCTATTATATACTTATATCTATGATATTAAAAAAAAAAATTGACCTATAATAGGTACCTATAATAAATTCCAAATTAATCATATCACAATATCTATTAGGTACTTATAACGCGTTATACATTAACAACAAATCGTAATATTATCATAAATATATAATAGTATACTTTAGAAGTTTCAAGTTACCCACGAATAATATTATATAATCACAACAAAATAACTAAAGTAGTTATTCTAGGATTTTTAAATTTTAATATGTAATTTCATCCAAATTTGAACTTAAAATAAAATGACTATAAAAATAAACTGCGTTTATGTATTTTTTAGATTTTTTGGTAACAGAATAAACTACTTACGTGGAATCTTGTTTTAAATTTTCAATCCTTAGATACATTTTAGAACATATTATACATTTTTAACTACAAAATAATTATTTAATTTGAAATTTGATAAATTTTGACAAAATTCGATCTATAAATGCTTATAAAAAAAAATTGTGCATATATATTTTTAATATTTTTCAACTGCTATTGTAACAATGTATCAGAAGCCTTGTATTAAGTTCTTATACTTTTTAGCCCGACAGATAATACATTTTTGATATTTATAGAAACAAAAACTAAAAAAAAAATTGACAATGTCCAGAAACAGCTCAAAAAGAGTCAAATTAATTTCAAAATGTTATCGTATATAGAAAATACTAATATAAACATTCAGTGCAATTTTAAAGTATTTAGAGTCATTTGTTTTTAATTACAACAAAATAAGAAAATCGTTACGTGAGAAATCGAGTGAATATCAAATGTTGTAAAAATATGAATTTCAAACCCTCATAAAAATTTAATTTGATTTTGACATTTTTTTTTGTGAAATGTAGATAATCTTATAAGGAATCTTGCATCACATTTTAAATTCATAGATTTAAAAAGAACAATTTTTACGAATTCTTAATTCAAAATAATTTGCTAATTTTCGTGATTTTTCCATATTTTGTCAATTTTAGATTCTGAGTGGGACGATGAATGTATTGATTTTACAATGATGTGTGTTTTTTTATTTTTATTTTTGTGTCTGTCATCACGGTTTGGGCAGTAAAACTGCTTCGATTTTCTTGAACAGTATCTTGTTTGATGGGAAAGTTAATCTAATTGGTGCATTCGGGATGTCAAAATTTGAAATTTCCAATAGTTTTCAAAAGCGTTGTGAAAAACAAAAAAAAAAAAATTAAGGAAAAACGGGAAAGACGGCCAAGTAAAATTATTCTGTACTCCATTCAGAGTTTTTTGAGTTTCTGTAAGCTCTGGAATTAGAGTGGAAAGTTATATTATGTCAATAGTATCTCTTAGATATAATGTAGAATTGTAGAACATAAAGAAGAATATTATTCTAATTTTGTTCTGTTTTCTGTTCCTAGTTCCTGTTCCTAGTTCCTGTTCCTATGGGGGTTGGTTGGTTGTTTGCTCGTTTTGTCATCTAAAACAAGGTGTGATTGGTTAATGTTCATTCGGTACTACAGCTCACTTCGTCGCTGAGACATGTTAATTCATTGTGGTGTCTACACTCCGCCAAGAACACTACGGTTCCTAGTGGTTAAGTCCAGTGGCGGTTTTCCTGGGGAGGCAAGGGAGGCAGTGCCTCCCTTCAAAAATAAGAGAAAATACATGGTTAATATTATTGAAATTATAAAATGTTGGGTGTTTATATTTTCAAATATACACACTATTATAAAAGGGAAATAAAAAAAATATATATTTAAATTATGTATTGAAGGGACTATGGAGTGTACCATGCCCGGTCTTGGTCTTTAAACAAGACCGTAATGCCCATAAGTAAGAGACTGGCCAGTTCCCGTGCGCAACAGGCGAATATAATATTAATATTATACTGATATACTGTATTAGGTACTACATAGTTCGGCTGCCCCTCCACGCGTCCCGTATCGGCGGTGGCTACCAACTTTCTCAAGAGGCAACTGCCGCCGCTGTTATCGATGCGTTACATGTGTACACAAATGTACACACACAGACGCACATAAAATATGCAAATAGTGCATGCGCGATTCTCTGTGGAGACTGCACATAACCGTAGCATCCGTTGGCAAACGTCACAGGCTGTGACTTGCAGCGGCTCAGTGGCTGACGATTAATCATTATAGATTATACACTTTATTGCACGTTATCACTAATAAGTTATGATCAATAGCAATGGTATATTAGCAATAATATATTATGTTTATTATTCATACTATTTTACTATGATTTAAATTGTATTATTTTGTTTTCTGTGTGATAGGTACTGCAGTGAGTGTGAGCGCCGAATTACATAATTAATAATTTCTAGTTAGGTATTTTAATTACAAGAAATAGTGAAAATTAAAATCTTCTGACAGATATCTAAAGAAAAAATATGGTTTTTAAACAAAATAAATGAATTTTGAGAATTGGGGGATTTGCGCTAATATGTCTAGATCGGTTCATATCGTTGCCTCCTCGAAAATTTAACGGCAGAACCGCTATTGTAGTTAACCCAACTTAACTAGACCTAACCGTTTCAGAGCGAGCCTCACTTGATACTGCTTCTCCACACTTGACAGTTGATGTGCTTTGTAATATACCCAATTCCCTACTGACAGACTGGTTCTTCCCAGAGATTCTGATGTTATATGGGTTCTGAGTGTTTCGGGACTGGACGTCACCGGATAACCCCCTCTTCCGCCGGAGTATCATCTGGTTCCACTGAGAGTTGACCGCATCTTCATCACTCTGAGCCTCCGATGTTTTTTCTTACGGTACTTGGGCTGACGTCAGTTACCTCCAACCACAATGATCCTGGGTCCATATTTTCGTAACTCCTTGTTAATCTCAACAATATTTACTCAGCAATGCATTTGCTGCACATTGTTATTATACATATATTATTTCTATCATCTACCTAATTAAATTACGCTTGAAGAGATCAGGATATTTACCTATTTAAAATGTGAACGCAATACAGGTGTATACATTTATCACAGTTAGCTTATAATTAAATTAATGGGCAATCTCAGCCAATATTGTAGTGATCCCACCTACAGAGTTGAATTTGAAGTGTTTGGATAACACTTAGATAATATGCTATGATATACTTTATTATAAACATGTAATACGTGTTGAAGACATCATAAAGACGAGTCGCAAGGTAACTGATTTCTGCGTGTCAGTACTCGTCGCATATTTATCACTAAACTAGCGGTGATATAAATTGCGCATGATAAGAGTTGTACCCCGAGTAACAATTTATAGGTTTATAGGTTCATACACGGTTTACAATCATATATAAAAATGCGGTGCTGCACTGCGTTCAAATCTCGTTCCAAACACAGTCTAATCAGTGAAATGCATACCGGATTTAACATGGGGTGCACCGAGTTCCACCAGAGTGCGAATTCAGTGATGGGACGGTTGTAAGGTTCATTTATTGACCGTTCCACTAAAGTGCAAATTCGGTGTTGAGATGGTTGTACAACCTATTTGTTGACCGTTCCACTAAAGTGCAAATTCGGTGTTGAGACGGTTAGAAATGGTTGAAATAACGAACAAAAAACACAGAAAAAAATTCGTTCTAACATGGCCGCCGCAATTTAATTCTGATCTTGGCGGGATCGAACCTACGACCCCCGGGTCATTCACACTGCCGCCTAACCTACCTGCCTATACCTACTGAGTTGAGGTGGAGTCAAATCTATGATACTTAAGGCCGGGGCTATATATATTTCAAAAGAATGGTATAATAAAGGAATAATATTTTTCTAAACATTATATTAACTAAGGAAAATATAAAACAGTAAAATAATAACGCAGAACCGTATTTTTCAGGAACGGTATCAATTAGGAAAATATTGCCAGGACTGTATGAATCAGGACAACATTTTCGAGTATATTATAGATATATATTATATCCTACACGTGGGTCCGTATTAATATAAAATCGTATTAATCGAGATAATAAAACATAGGACTGGATGGGGGAGGCGCATACAAAGTTGGAATATATTTCATCGGAACCGTACCTATTCTTTTGGAAAAATAATATGTTGGAAATCATTTTATTTGAACCGTATATTTTGTCGGAAAACGTATTTTGCCTGTATATTCCATTTTAATAATATTATACTTTTAAGTTCCCAAACGTTTCAGTTTAGGCCCTTCTAAAACGTACTTCCGGAGTCGGGGGTCCTCGACTCCCCCCCCCCCCTAGTTGTATTTTGGACAAGGTTTAGTTTTTGTACGACGTTTATGAAATTCGAGATTTGTATAGTTTGGTGGTCGGTGATCAAATTCTGCGTCGTGTGTCGGGACCATAGAAGCCGTTTTTCTTCGTCTTTTGGGACTTCGAAAGTTCAAAATGTGCGTTTTTGGGGTTTTTGGCGCGGACACTTAGATTTTGGTTGCGGCGAGCCGTTTTTGTGTCGGATGTTATAGAGGACTTTGCGCCGTATCGATGGGTACCGAGATAGAGGTTATCCGACTTTTGGTTCGGAAGTTATGATTTTTCGAGTGTTTTATGTAGGTACTTCGAAAGTTACGTAGTTACGTGTATTTTGGACTTTGGGTTTTCGTTTGATCGTTACAAAACTCAATATTCTAGTCTTTTGGTGTACGAAGATTCAAAAAGGCTCAATGTTCGAAGTACGTACGATTATTATTTCACCCGTAATCGAAGTACCAAAAAGTTGAAAAACGCAATATGTGATTATTCGTATAACCGGACGTTTCCTTATGGTATACGTCTGTATAAAGTTTTAAATAATAATTATTTTGAACTTTTTTTCACATTTATTTCAGTAGGCGTGTAGCTCATTATTTATTAATGTAAATCGGTAGATATAAAAAAAAATATTAATACCTATAAGATAATAGGTGAATTAATTCTAATATATTATATTTGAGCTGACAACATAAAATTGGATGTACATTTTAAAGTACTAACTCCTTCAATATAGGTTGTATCGTCTTGAAATCTTCGAGTTTCAATGCAGTGACACCTATCTAGATAAAATTTCTGTTCTCAAAAAAGCCGCGTTTCGTATTTAAGTTTGAGATATTAGTAAAACAAAATTACACACGAATTTTTTTGTTGAAAATTCAAATTTTGAAAAAAAGTATTTACAATAAAAGTTATATCGATTTTAATAATTTTATCAATATAATAAATTAAAATATAGAATTATTGAATTTCAATAAAGTACCTAATTTGAAATGTAGCACGGGCCAGTTAAAAATAGTACGCGGACCGCCGCAGTGGCCCATCCCTGATAATATAAAGTGATCAAAATCATTTGAGCAAGTATATTTTTCTATATTTTAACGATGCTATATATTACCTACCTGTTATGTTAACATAAATGGTTTCCTTAAAAAGTTAAAAACAAATACAATAGCATGCAACTAATGATTTAACATATATTATTTTATCATAGGCAATATAAAATAATTATAAACTTATATAAAATTTGAAAAATAAGAATTATAGTTGAATTTTGAAACTTTATTAGTATTTAAAAAAAAAATGTAATAATTTATTTTGGGAGACTAAGTTATTACTAGTTTTGGGCCCCCCGAGTTGCGCTTATGTGTACATTTAATATTTAGCCTTACACAGAGGTGGACTGGCTAGGGTTAGCCCCCCCCTTGGCTTATAATTTTCTTCGTGAACCGTCCAAACACGGTTCAGTCTATTACACGGACCTAACACCAAGATATTAAATAACTCGGTTAATAATTTTTTTGTGAACCGTCCTAACACGGTTCAGTCTATTGCACGGACCTGACACCAAAATATTATTTCCCTCGGTTTATAATGTTCTTCGTGAACCGTCCAAACACGGTTCAATCTATTGCACGGACCTGACACCAAGATATTAAATAACTCGGTTAATAATTTTTTTGTGAACCGTCCAAACACGGTTCAGTCTATTGCACGGACCTGACACCAAAATATTATTTCCCTCGGTTAATTATATACCTCATGAACGGTCCAGACACGGTACGGTCAATCGAACGGACTAGGCACCATACAAAGTTTAAAAACAGTTCAAAATAAAATTAGCACTCTCCATGCACCTATCGGTCTGTTGAACCGACCTCACCCCATGAAATTGTTACTCGGGACCAATCGTGCGCGTGTATGCGTGATATCAATTGTGCGCATGCGTATTTGCACCTATTCACCTTAGTTATGTTGGCTTCAGATATTTTGCTAGTAGATATATCAATAGTATATGATCTAAGGCATACAAGTAACAGGATAGAATAATAACAAGAGTTCAAATTGTTATTAATTTGTTTATTTGACACTTTAAAACTTGTGGTAAAATTGGATGTGAATAGAATAAAGCTTGTGAAAGTTTATGTTCTGGGTATCACGAAGAGTGTATCACGTCTGATTCTAGTCTTCTTATATTTCTCCTATATGGAGTTAACCCGTTCCTACTGATAAGTTTGTTATGCCATTTGTGTGGCCTACGTGCTTACGAGGTCTAGGAAATAACATTGAACCATGCTTTATTTTTTTTAAATTAAATCTTGATTTAAAATTTAATCTTTAACTTTAGGTTATTCTATGTTTATAGTATATTTTTAGTCGTACTGTGGACATCCTGTTTAACGGAGCTATCGATATTATGGATGATAATAATGTGTGTCCTAATATATATATATATATACTACTCATCAGTGTATATATTAATACTTTATATACAAATTATGTTTGGCCCTTATTTACCAATACGTAGTATTGTATGATAATCCTACCTTTTGATCTTTTGTGTGGTGGTTATGTGATTTAGCTACCAGGATGTGTTTAGTAAAACTAAATTCTAATCATTGAATTTTGCGAGCCATAACTTAGATCATTTCTTAAGTGTATTATTGCTAAACCTTATCCTGTCCATAATCATAATATTGGGTTTTAAATATATATTATTATATTGCTTGTCTCCGGTACATACCAATATAATTAACAACGGACTTGCATACTTTATTCTTTAAACGGCACGACAAACTGATATCGGTCATGATTTAGAGGTATATGTCCCAAATATAAATAATCTCAAAATGATCATGAAACCAAATATATGGGTGCGATCGAACATAAAATTATTAATTTCTCGATAATAGATGAACATTGTTTAATCGTATTTTTTTAATCTATTGGTATAGCTACAAGACTTGTTATGGTACCGAATGTTCTCTAACCATCTCTAATATTAGATTTTTTTCTTTAAGTATATACTCGTATGAAATAGGTTTAAATACATTAACAAATGTGTAGATTAAAATATAGAATAACTAGTTCAGTGACCAAACACGGTGTCCGAATAACTGAATGAATAGAAAACGAGTGGCAAAGAAATATTTTTAAATAGTAAAGATTTTGGATTAGGCTTATATGGACAATGTGTATTCAGAATTCTAAAACACAAAGAGATGGGCTAGGATTCATTAATCCCCTTCATGTTAAGATTGTAGTCATTGCGTCTCTTCTACTTTTGATGAGTATCGGTGGTACGAAACGTTACGGGAGTGGGACACGTCCGTAAGTTTTTATGTGCCTCGGTGCAACTTAATTTTTGCTAGTAAAGCATCTGTGCTATTCTGTAGAGTGTTGTTCACAGTTGACGTGTACCTATGAATTGTAGTGCGTTATTATACACTGCATATGGTCACATCGGAATTAGCTATTCTGTGTATTTATTTAGATATAAAGTGAACATCTTTTTTTATTACAATAGCTTTAAAAATAATAGATAATATTAGGTTCACAGTATAAGATATAGCTGAAAATAAATATTGATACAATATGTGTGAATTTTAAAATAAGATAACAATATTATTATAATGATGAAATAAATATAATAATTAACGGTTAATATTCTTAATATCTTCGAAAAATGTATTATCTTATACCTCCGTTTTGAGAACCAGTATTTGTCTGTACCTAATATAATGTAAAATACTTATTAACATTTTAAATCTTTAATATATTGCAATATATTAATTATTATATGAGTCTAATCCTGAAAAGAAATAATTTACAAAGAATAAAGATACTATTTAGTATTTAATTTCAAAGTATAATAGCAGGGCAACATGAGAAATACAAGACATGTATAAGTACTTAATAGGAAAAAGTACTGTAAAAAAAAATTGGGGAAATTGCTATATTGTAGATATAGTAACTAATGGATGAAGTGAAAACAAGATTGCACAATAGAATAGATCGTCCTTGACGAAAGCCATGTTGTTCTTTCTTCAAAACATTATACAAATTGCATAGGTAATTACCTATCTTATAAATATATATAATATTATATACATTTTTATTATTCAAAAATGATTAAATAAACTATAGCTAATACTAATTAATATTTTGATTTACCTGTTCAATTGAATGTCTGTTCTGTATCATTAAATACATACTTAAAAGTTCATGAGCTTCCATATTTCTAGCTCGATCCTAAATATAATATGAATAAAGTAGTGGATAAAAATAATGAAATTTAGAGCTAAGAAAAAAACAAGTAAGTAGGTAACAGAAATTATTGTGATAATGATAAGTGATAAACCATATTATCACTATCATATATCAATATACATTCTTATTGAAAATGTACATAACCTTTATTATTATTATGATTTTAATTATTATGCTGTATGTAATGTAAGTGATTGCCATAAGTTGTATTTTATAATAAATCAAAAAGTTGTATAGTTATAAACCTTTGTATAAATAAATATTAAATATAAAAGCAATTACCACATACATTATAAGTGTGTACCCATAGAAAATTTTGTAAAATTTTATGTCATATAAAATATTTCCATAGTACCTATACTTTAATATAAAACAGAGGATAATTATTTATGACGGGCTGTGCAAGATGTGAGATGATGCAATAAACATATACCTACGTTATACATATTATGCATTAAGGGGCCTCGCTACGGTCATTATATTTTAATTAAATGCAGGTATCCTCTCTCGTACGCACATGCACGTGTCAATATCTCGATAACCATATCAATTTCATTACACGAATTTTACAAAAACATACATTTGTTTTGACAAAATTAAAGTTAGTTAACGTTGTCTGATTTTGATGGTGAGACTCGTTTGCGCACATATTAATATATTTCTTAAATTTACGACAACTCATTTACGCACAAAACAGTAAACAATAAAAACCAGCTTTTAGGTACAGTTTTTGGTCTACAGGGTGTCTTAAGCTGCCCAACACGTTCAATATTATTGATATCAATGACCCGTTAATAAATATTGAAGTACCTTCAATACAGTCAATACACGGTCAATAATATTCTCAATGTCGAATATCGAATAATAATATTGATTGTGTATAGGTCACTTTATCAGACAGGAGTAAGACCGTATAGTCTTAAAGCCCAAGAACAACGAACGGAGCTGAAAACTTGTACATGCACTTCAATAGTAAATTTTATACACCCCCGCCATCACATTCACCATCACATTCAAATACTCGTGGAAATTCAAGTCGACACTGATTTAAAAATAAATTCATAAGAAAAAAATAAAGAAATTACCCGTAGAACAGAAATATTAAAAAACAAAATGTTTTGAAAAAAATATATTCAGATTACAAATCTAAAAAAACGTGGGTAAGTGGATTTCGCTCGGATAGCGGACAATGTGCGACGGTCGGAAGCTGCAGTGGTCTTTTGGTCTGGTCGTCAGTCTCAAGCCGGTTGGTGTGTGATAAGGAGGTCTGATGATTAGGTTAGGACCACTGAGGTTCGAGTAGCCCGGGTAAGCAACAACGTTCGCCGACAACGTTCTTTACTGCCGCCGAAAACGCGACATAATTACGTGAAAAAAAATTTCGGGCATCTATGCAAATCATTTAGCCAACGTATTATTTTGGGTGTCTAGCAGGTCAGTCACCTCGAAGAACTGCACCGAAAACGCAAAATTAAGTAATAAATTACGTGAAAAAAATTCAAAACATTTCGCTCTATACTCTCCGCGATGTCAATCCACCTCGGGTATCGGGACTCGTCGCTAACAAAGAACAGCCGCGGGCTTATACATTGAATGTTGGTATCAAAAAGTGATACAAATAACTAATAAGGTAAATCAAGAGCAAATTGGACGACTTTATAATACCTAGGTGATTGATGTTTCTACACAGTGGCCTCACGTAAGTAAGGCAGGCCCACAGTTCAAAGATCCTGCAGGGTACGCCACGGAACAACGTCTCCACTCAGAATCTTTTTTCGTATACAATGATATGTAATCATTGAAATTAAATATAACACATCCATTACAATGACATGCTCAACAACTATTGTACAGCAGAGCGGTACCCACTTGTCCACATTTTCTTAATTTTAGATTCTGAGTGGAGGAAAATTATGTATTGATTTTCCAATAATATTATGTGTGCTTTATTTCGGTCTATATATAATCACTTTCAGGGAAGTAAAAATGGCCCAATTTTCTATTTTCTATTTAACTCTAAAAAAAAAATATACCAAAAGGTTAAATACATTTTTTATTAGCATTTGAAATTCAAATGTTTAAAAAATTCATCCAAATCATGAAAATTCAAGAAAAATTTCATATTATTTTGTAATTAAAAGTTTATAAAAAGTTTAATTTTTTGGCTTAGCATTGAACATTTAAAACAAGGTTTCTCATAAATATATTGTACATTAAACAAAAAATCTGCAAATCATAATAATTTAAGAACAGATTTTTTTAATGGATGATTTTATATTATATTTGGACGAAATTATATATTTTAATGGAGAATATTAATTTTAACTATTTTTCGTAACCTAAAAATATTAGGTACTCGTGGATGCCTTAAAGTTTTAAAGTATATTATATAAAATGTTTTCAGCAAAAATTAATCCAGACTACTCTTCTAGCGAAATAAATTACTTTGATAGCAATATTATGATAAAATAAATTGTATATTTAGTAATACTGCAACTGACAGAGAATGTCTTCGCTCAAAATCGTTTTTTCGAATACAGTGATTTTATATCATTCAATTCAATTTTTAACACACATTTTACAGTGATCCACTCGACACCTTACATTAGTGGCACCCACTAGTCCACCTTATTTTAAATATCAATTAATTTTAGTTTCAATCTAAACTGCAAAATTGTTATATTTTATATCATAAGTTTTAAAACACAATTATTTGTATATTACTTGGCAATATTTTTTTTATTTTTTAATTTTTTTATATTTACATAATATCTGATAATTATTTGTATTATCTATTAAATATGTCGCTCGTATTTAACGCAGATCAGATATTTAGCAAAAAAAACACGCACGCAATTTGTAAACGTTGGTCTATGTACTCAATAATTAAATTTGGTACACAAAACACTACCGGCTGTAGATACGGAAGATAGGTATTCTACAATAAGTGGCTCAAATGAACTGCAAATGACTACAGACAATATTACAGACAATATTGTATTACATACAATATTACAGAAATAATACGAGTGTTTAGACCAAAACATGTTTAGTTTAATGAAACGACTTAAAATACATTTTTTTTATGGCTAAAATGATAAATCGTGTTTGACCCCTGACAAAATGCTATAAGTTTAAAACGATATTTTTTATTTTGAAAATTATAGCTATTTATTATTTTATTATTTATCTAAAATTTTTCCTCTGTGATATGGTAGTACTTACCCAGGTATCTTATTATAATATATGAATTACAATTATAATAATAGTAATTATAATTTACTTTTATATATTATTAATAAAAAATATTCGAATATTTTTTATTCCAAAATAGTTTCATGGACATAGGCATATTTATTCCTGATATCTATAAACTTGCTAAGTATGCGTATGACGTAGGTACATTTGAATTAAATTGAATATATAAATCTTTTATGTGATGAAAAACATTTGTGACGTATTGTGTACACTCAGCCGTAATAAAATAATATCGTTAAGTTAAAAAACATAAATAGTAATATATGTTGTACCTATTAATTACTTTTGTTTATTGATTATTAATTCATTTAAAATTGCCACTTTTTTTTCGAAATCCCAATTACAATAATATAATATTCAATAATTTTTAATTTTCTTTGAAACCATAAGGATTTGTAAACCCAGTTGTATATTAGGTATGAAAAAAAAAAAAAATATTAAAATTGGTTTACCTCGCTAGTAATGACTACTTCATTAATAGCTTTCGCTAAATATTGGTGCAATTCTTTATATTCATTTTTATCCGAATCCATAACATATAATCTATAAAGTAGAATATTTATTTCTATCTTATTAACGTATGGACATTTTGATTTATTTCTCAGAGAATTTAGGTCTTTCAACATATTTGATTTTTTTTCATTCGTGTATGTGTCTAATATTTTTGACGTTTCTGTTTTTAAATTACTAAAATTCCAACCACCAGGCCAAGAATTAACTTCCCAACTGTTATTGGCTAATAGAATCTGAAAATAAAAATTTGTCAATTAATTATATTCCTTGTTTTTAATTGATAATTAATTAATTGCATTTTATCTTAGAATTATTCATGAGGAATGAATTCACTAATTTTTAGGATATGGTTTTTTTAAATACATCTTATAACTATATTTTGGGTAGAATAAATCGTGATTCGACAATGTTCATGCCATGATAATACAATTTTCATTGATTTAATAGTTATCTTACTTATTGGGACTTAAAAGTAATATTTACTAATTTTTAAGACTGGGAATTTACGAGGTAAAAATTTACGTTAAATAATATTTAATTATTATGTAATTACATATTATGTAATGCAATCTCACCGGCACCCCGCACTGACGCCTTCGACGACCTACCGGGTGTTGGGTTTTCACCGCGCGGTTTGTGTGCGCGTGGAATTGGAACAATCTAAGTCCCCCCACCTCTCCTTATTATATGGCTTCCAGTGATTATACGAACGCGCGATCGGCTTTTTGAATAAATATACAATTAATTTATTAGTAATAAAATGTACGCCGGCTGAAGAGTGTGTCAACCTGCATTACCATTGTGTTCATCTTTGCGTTGGGATTGTTATTTTTGTATACAAATATAATATATATGCACCGTATACGCCGTAGAGGCTACCGTATACCTACATCGGATAATGTACTATAATATATTATATTCACTTGTACGCCATGGCCGGCATTATTTTTTACATATACCTACGTTTTATATTATAAT
>NC_042493.1:12672498-12725763 GCF_005508785.2 Acyrthosiphon pisum
AATGATGTGTGTTTTTTTTATTTTTTTTTTTTTTGTGTCTGTCATCACCTTTTAGATTACCGACAGTAAAAGTGCTTGGATTTTCTTCAACAGTATCTTTTCTGATAAGAAAAGTGAATCTAGTTAGTACTTTGGGGGGTCAAAATTAAAAATTTCCCAGTAGTTTTCAAAAGCAACGTGAAAAAAAAAGAAAAACTAAGGAAAAACGGGAATTTTTACGCAAAATCTGTTTTCGAGAAAATCGATTTTGGTTTTTTGTGCAACTTTAAAACAAATGACCGTAGGTACAATTTTGACCGAGTGTTTAAATTTTCATTTTCTATACACCATAACACTTTCTAAATATTTTGACTTATTTTGAGCTGTTTACGGACATTTGTAGTTTCTATTTTTTTTATTTTTTTTTTCTCTGAATATCAATACCTAAAATTTTATTTGTTGGTTAAAAAAGCTTGAAAAATTAATAAAAGGTTCCTATTATATTGTTTCAAAGGCGGATGAAAAAAATTAAAAATTTTCGTTTTAAAAACAAAATATGGGAAATTCTCTTTATTCTCGCTCTTAAATTTAGCTCTTTATCTATAAATTCAAAATTATTTATCTTCAAAACCCTTTTCAGACCAATCATCACCTTCGCGGGACCTATGTAGACAGCCAACATATATAGAATCAGCTGGTCAAAACTTGAGGCACTACAATCAACCTTCCTACACCAAATTACATGATTAGACTGGTACGTGTCAAACGACACTATCATATCATCACTAAGAATCCTGACACTTGAAGACTTCATAAAATAAAATAAATCCTCTCTCACTCAAAAAATTCAAAATTCAAGTTTCAATCATATTTCTGATATCAGTACAAGGGCTTCTTCAAAAGAACACTTTCTTATAAAAACACTGTTTTAGTAATTTTTTTCATACCAATCCAAATACATCACTCTTATTTTTCCACTACCATCTCTCTGAATGAAGCATTACGCTTGGTACAGAATTCTCGAGACAAAGCAATTTATTGCAAAAATAGGAGTGTCAGATCATATCAACATCAACAAGGTTATCAATTTTTTAACAGAGCTCTTATCAGCTATCTCAACGACTGGGAATCCTAAATCGTCATCTTTGTCACAAAATCTCATTCCTATACCTCCTAAAAAAACAGTTATAAATGACCTTAGAATTCTCTACTACAATTCAAATGGTATTAAATCCTAAATAAACGAATTACATGCACTCGTGTTAAAAAGAAACGTTGATATCGTATTTCTAAACGAAACCAATTAAAACTCTGTAACTACCACGTCTATCGTTTAGATAACATTTCGGACCTATGTGGTCACGCCTGTGATGGCAACTCCACATTCATCCATCACAGAATAGTGCATAGATGCATTATAATACTGACAACAATGTTGTCAACCACCGTAGAACTATCGATTGGCAACTACCAAAATCCGAATCTCCGCCGTGTACAAAAGCACAAATCAACCAATGAAAACCGACGATATGGACAAGCTGACCAAGGGGAACCATTGGTTTGTTCTTGCGGGCGATCTAAATACAAAACACCAACACTAGCATAGCCGTTGCTCAAACGCCACCGGTATTATATTACATAACCACGCTCTAAATTACGACCACACCGTTACAGCCCCTGATACCCCAACGTTCTTCCCGGCTGTCGCAGGCTGTAATAAACCTCAATGAACTTTTCTCCGACCACAATCCAAAGCTACTTACACTGTCCAACTCTCCAATCACCTCATCGCCACCTCAAACCTCAAGATGCATTAACTGGACTAAATACATGGCCATAATTAGTTCCCTATCTCCATCGGCTAACCCACCAATTAGAACGCCCCGGGACATCGACTCGGCTCTCTCCCATTTTAGCACGGGCATCGTGACCGCTGTTAACGACAACACATATTTAAAAAATAATTGGACATTAAAAAACGCTCTACCTCCTGAATTCGTCGAGGAAATCGAATCTAAAAACCGTCTACGTCGCGAATGGCAACATATTCATGATCCATTAGTCAAACGCCGTCTAAACTGTAAGATCAAATGCATACGTCTTATCCTCAAGACCCACCATGCCCAACGAATAGGATCAATTCCTCGATACTCTGGACGTCCAAGACGTTTCTATTCGCTAGTTAAATAAAAAACTCCTGAGATGAAACACCACTATTATATCCATCAGCAGGCCTGTCCTTTTAGGTGTACCTCAAGGCTCGTGTCTCTCTACGACACTCTACTTCACCTACAATTACGATGTCCACCTCAACCCTCAACTCGGCTTTACCTTTTCACCGACAACACTATACTCACCACCTCGAACAGAAACCCTAAAAGAGTAGCTATATAACTGCAAAAACAATTAGACGTAACACTAGTCTGGTGCGACAAATAGCGTCTCAACATCAACGCTCAAAAAACGGTTGCGGTCATATTCAATGATCCTGACAATTTCGCTTCACCTGAACCTAAACAGTGACCGAATCTCCAGGTCCCCTACATCAAATTAACTCGGCGTAACCCTTGATCGAAATCTCACGTTCTCAGCGCATATCAAGTTAACTATCAAGAAAGCCACTACCGTCCGCAGCATGCTGTACCCCATCCTAAACCACTCCAGCACCATTCCCATAAAAAAAACTTAATATACATGCATCTGTATATCAAACCAATTTAGTCATACGCTGGTCCGGCATGAGAATCTCTAATGTCCAAAACGAATTGGCTCAAACTCGAAGCTATCCAAAATATCGGCCTCCTCCCCATGGTTTGTGAAAAATAAAATAATACTCTCTTTAACACGTACCTCCACCGTCAAGCAATCAATAATAACTAACAGCAAGAACTTATTTCACCGCAACTCAAATTAAACTTTCGCTCACATCCGCAGTCTTGGTCAATCCACCTTAGATACCGGCCGAACCTCAAAATCCACAAAGCCACGCCCCTTTATATGGTCTAATACAAACTCAATAAAATCATTCACCACATTTTACTCAACTCGTCATAGGCTAACGTCTGGTATATATAAGCACATAGCCATTATACAAGCAATTAAATGCAATGCAAAAAAAAGGAAAGTCAGAGACAAAATATATAATAGTGCCACTGCGCAAACAGGTGAACACTTTACCCCTTACTTAACTCTCACAGTCACCTGTCACTTTGTCAGAGACTAACCCTATACAAACTGTACATCATACCAAACTTAACATAGGTTAAACCTAACATAAGGACCAGCTAGGGGCGCTCTCATCCAAAAACGTGACAGGAGTCGTTTCGAGGCAGTCCAAAACATCTCACTAAGAACTATAACAGTGACACATTGGTTTGTAAAGAACACTACAATTAGGAATTCATCTAACATCGTTTCCCTCCGGAACGTAGTTTAAATAGTTTAAAATAGTGTAAAATAGTCGGGGTATCAAAGAACTTATTCTACAAAGCGATGATCTCCAATCACCAACACATCAGATCCATCAGTCAACCTGAAAACCTAATGTAACTACTCCCTACCTCACCTTCTATTCCAAGGAAATGGTAAACCCTGAAACTTGTGATAAATGGGAAAATTCCCCGCATCAAAAGCAAGGAGAGTCAGTCCTTTCAAAACGTTCAACGTGTCAACACTTACAGCAGTCAAGCCCAGTACCAGACACAGAAGACTCCGAACCACCAACGACGATTATACAGTATACGATATCGCCACTCCATGGCGCTCTACGGCAGTTTGATTCGTATCAACCAGCGACCGGTCTATGACCTAGCTGACACATGGCTTTCAAGAGTCGTATCAACCGGAGACGACCAATCTACGAGACAACCCGCTCTACGGCGATTCAACTCATATCGAATAGCAGCCTGTCTGCGTCATCACCACTCCACGGCCACATGTGTCAGAATCGTAGACCACCAAATGCGTCAATTGCACTTGTGGCATCAGCACCTTCACGGTAGCACCGTTCCTGGAAACCACCGATATACCGACGATCACGGAGTAATCCAGCTACGAGTGGCCAATCAAGGACAAACTAGTGAGTTACAGTTCACCCACGGACCAAGACCGGATCCACAGCCAAGGATTGCCCGTCGGCACGGGACATTGACTGCTGATCGACATCGTAACCAAAGTCCTCTTTTCAGAGCGACCACGTAAAACACGACTCCCTGCGCGCCTGTTTGGTATATAAATATATACCAAATATATACTAAATATATATATACATTAATTTATATTTAAGTAAAGACTAAATTAATTATATTCATAACTCGAAGTTAGAACTTCGTTAGCGGTCGTCACGCGTATCAAAGTACACGGATTTCGGTGAATTTGTTTTTATTTCTGGAATGCTTTACATGATGTTTTTCAAGATACAAACAATGTTTCAACCAGGTGGTTGAAATATTGTAATATATAACAATGTAACCCTCCCCCTCCCACTGAAATTGTTTTCTAGTTGCGCCACAGGATAAAAATATGTTTTAATTACACATTATTCTTACAATAAACTTGTTTAGCATTTTTTGAAATGTTGAGGTTTATTTGAATTTTAAGCTTTTTAGGGAATTATTTATTTTAATAGTTTTTTTTACTTTTCCCATAAACTTCATTAAAAGAAAACTTTTTTTTGAATATGACAAAAATTAATAGGTTTGATATTAATATAACTTAACGATATAAATAAATTTGTGAAAATTATAAGTAATGTTAGTAATTACTTTGGCATCCTGTTTATTCTTTAGATACTTTAAGTGGTCATCATTTCCATCAATAATTTTATCTGCTAATCCTATATATAATTTTAATCTTCTTTGATACTTTGTTAAATGATTTGAAGGATCACAAAGTACTCCATACAATTCAGCTAACCACTTATAAGCTATAAAAACGTTCTTAGTTTTTTTATCAGGCGTTGAATTGGATAATAATTCCACCATTTTCTCACTATAATATTCTGTTTCAATTTCTTCGGATTCACATTTATTATCTTTTTCTGTTTTATTTTTTTCGCTTTTTTCTTTTTCCACAACAAAAACTTTGACGAAATTTCTGAGAACCTTAATTGCTTTGAAATAAAATAAAAATTAGGTTATTTTATGTTTGTTTTTTTCGTAATTGACAAAAATTCACCGTAATTTAGATAACGTATAAAAATGTACGTTTAATCATTTGTCATTGTTTTTATAAATTTAAGACACAACTAATAATAAAGTAATAAGTACCTATATACAATTTTTAAATTCAAATAAAAATTATTTACAGGGGGGTATATTTAAGGGTAGGTATTTAGAGGGAGTTAGAAGTACTGGTTAGAATAAAGGTTTTGATAATCCTGTATATTAATTTCAAGCTTCTAAGATACGTGACGACCAATTTACTATTTAGGATGCATGGCAATAGAACCAAACCCATAATTCAAAACACGACACTAAACTATTTGTCAACAACTTTTGATTAAAAACAATAATTAATCATTAAGTGCATAAAAAATATATTAGTGTAAATTACTAACATTAATATTATCGTGATGAGGATGGTTTGAATAAAATATTATTATTTTATAATATACACAATATTATTAGAGTTTATCATTTTTGTGATCATATAATTTCCATAATTATAGGGCTGGGATTTCAATGCACTTTGCATTATTTTCCAAAGTGAGGTGATGCTCATTTTATATTAATATATATACTTTCCGTGTATTTTTGAATCAGAGCAAGAAGTTTTAAATTACATTTTCTGATGTTTTTCAATGTTTAGATAATTTTTTTAATTTTTTAGAATATTGTTTAGTGGAATTTTTAAACTTTTTGAACATGAAATTTTATTTTAAGATTTTATACTTTTAATGAACTATTATTATTATTATTATTATTATTATTATTATTATTATTAATATTATTATTATTATTAGATTACTATTATCGGACAATATTAATGTGAAAATCAAACGATCACGGGCCCTACCACTCATGGCCTAATAGTGGTAAAATCTGTTATTGACTTCCGTCGATATTATTCAGTACGAATTTTACTGTTGTAAGACGTGTGAATTTGTTTCCTTTAAAAAAACTTTATTATAACTCATAATGTATTTTGGGGTTTGTAAAAGAGGAAACAACAAAAAATATTTATGGTACATTTAGGCTTTTTGTACATATAAGAAAAGGTAAAAAAAAAAAACATATTAGAAAATATATTATTAAAATAAAATTGGAATGCTTGGTTTAACAGAATTTTATTAGATTAAATATTATTATGAAATTTGAGCTTATCGAAATCAAGTTATTATACCACTTTAATACTCTGTTCAGCAAGAGACCACACCGCGCACCGACGAAAACTGGTTCCCCCACGCAACACCCTGCCATTGGGGAACCGGTTTCGATAGCCTGGTGAAGTGGAGGGATGCGCAGAATTAGAGTGCTCTCTCGCTGAACAGAGTATAGGTATACATAGAAACGTAGATTTATACTATATTTATTCCAGGTAACAGAAAATAGTTTATTAGTTTTGCTGAACTTGATAAGAAACAAAAATAAAAATAAGATAATAGGTATGTTTCATATTTAATATTAAAGTCATATAAATTTACCATATATTAGTAAACATGATTGTTAGTAAAACACAAAGTAATGAATTGGACATGAATGGTATTTAAAAAAAAAAAAAAAAAGTGATGACTATTGTAACTAATTTAAGAATAATTTATGTAGAAACGTCCTAACATGAAATTTATTTTATTTAGTCAATACATAAAATACGAATAATTGTAACTTTTAATAATAATTGAATGATTAAGACAGTATTATATTACAGTATATACCAGTTTTGATAGTTTTAATATGTGTTATATATTTGCTTTGGTCAAGTTCGGCAATATCTATTGCTGAAGTGACAATTACATGCAATATCCTCTCATTAATTATAGCGTCCTTTGTTGATAGATTCTGAAATCAAAGTCGATTAATGATCTAAAAGCACTAGGTAATCAAAAATAATCAATAACTGATTTTTATCAAATGTAAATTATGTCAAAGTCTATGCCTTAGGAATATCCAGGTTATTTCTTTTGGCTTAGGTGAATTTAATTATAAGTTATAACTTTAAGGATTCTATTTTATAATTTTCATTAAAAACGTATAAAACCTGGTTAAAAAATTATCCACTGTGTAAGATATATCATAAGTGTAGTTATATAATTAGATGTTTCATAAAATACATAAAATTTAATTGAGGATAAAAAAGAGCTGACAGATCTTTTGGGAAGTTTGACCTCAAAAACGCACAATTAAAATGTAGGTAAATATTATTTCAAAATTACTATTTTGATGAGTTACAATTAAAATGTTAAGTAAGTGAAATATATTTAAAAAATCTTACGAAAATGAGCTTCATTATTATATCCTTATCATGCATAGCATAATATACATTTTTTAATCTGGGAATTATTATTTCGCGGAAGACTAAAAAACAAAATATAAGTAATAATAAAATAATTGTATTTAGTAAGTTAATTAAATTGTATTTAAAGTAAAGCATAAAGATTATAGATTGTGTTTATCCATGGTACATTGATACAGTACAATGACTGTAAGTACTGTTAAAAAATGTGGTTAATATCATAAAAAAATATTGTATTACTAATTTCATATAATATAGACTTAACATTGAATTAAGTGACATTAAGTAAATATTCACAGATCTATTTTAAAAACAACAATTAATTTTTTTTCGCAAACTATTTGATTTTTGGAATTCCTTAAAAAATTATATTTTTTTATCTAAGCTTTAAATTGGCAGGCAAGTGGACCCACGTCCACTAAGTTACATGGGCGGTATATGTCAAAAGGTCACTGTATTGTATGTGTTAAATTTGAATTCAATTATATATTAATGTATACGAAATACCATTCTGAGTGAAGATAGTCTGTTAGCCTAAATAATTAAGTATGTAAATTATTATTTATTTTAAAAATATCATCCAAGTTTGGAATGTCTATAAAAAATATTGTGTTTATATAGTTTTTTAGATTGTTTGGTTCCAGAATGAACTATTTATAAGGAACATTGTTGGTATTCAATTTTGTAAATTTAACTTAATATAAAAAACTATTATACCTATTTATTTTTATTATTTTTACATGGCAATCAGAAAAATATATGTACCGGATTTACGTGGGATCTTATGTAAGTGTTACTAATGGGTGGCTGCTTTTCTCAAGATTGTCACGCTATGTAGGTGTACATAAATGTTATTAAGAGATACGATGTATTTTTTTTTTTAATAATTTGTATAAAATCTGTTTCACATCTTCTTATTGTGCCAAGTGGTATAGATTGTTGATTTCATTTAAAAATTAAAAATAAAAAAAAAAATGTAGGATCTAGTTTTATATTTTGAAGCCTTTTCACCAAGCAACCAAATTTGCTTATTATCGACAAAATTTAAAAAAAAATGATTTATATCTATAAAATATAAATATCTCCAAAAATTCAAAATATTTTTAAAAATTAATTTTATATATAGAAAATAACAAAATAAAATGTATTTGGTAAACATTTTAAGTATCTATAATGGTTATTCATTTTTAAATAACAACAAAATTAAAAATTTGTTAGAGCAGAAATAAATAATTTACGGGCGAATATCTAATATTGCAAGATATGAAAAAAACTAAGCGTCGCGGGACACCTGGCAGATGTGAAACATCAAAATTTTTCTCATGGTAATAATGTTGAAAATTTAAATGCCACGATCGACGGGTAGTCGACATGTATAACATTTTCCTGGTCCATGGTTGAAATATACATTGCATTTACCTACACCCTTTCTAGATCAAATATTCGATGATGAAAACAAAAATTGCAGCGTAAAGGGAACCAATAATTTGCATAATTTGCTTTTGTCAGCGTGTTTTTTAAGATAAGAAAAATGTATATTTGTGATATCCTTTACACAGCCATTTTTTCTGATGATAACAATCCAAATCAATATGCAGTAGCCTGTATATTTCAACCATGCTCTGGTCGCTGGTGTCGACCACGATTTAAGATAGTATGGTTGTCCAACGAACTATGATAAGATGGCATTGGATTTAAATCGTGGTCTCGATGCTAGAGCTTATAGTGGACTATTTTATAATTTATAATATAATACGATCAATTTATATATTTTTATTGTATATTGGTATATCATAAAAATGTTTATTAGTAGGTAGTATTTGTAGGTTCTATCCCAGTTTTTACTGTTACAGGGAGATTTAAAAACGGTTATCTATGACTTTCCCCCTTGAACGATCAGATTTGTGGGTGCTTACTATCCTAGTCTTTTTACCAAAATAATTTTTACCAAATTTTCGGCTCATAAAAAAATATTGTAGATTTATGCTCAATTTTTTTTAGATACACTAAAATAATAACTTATGACTGATGACCTCGGAACCATCCAGTATTAAATAATTTAGTTTTTCAACATCATTAAACACAAAACAAAAAATTGATCGGATGATAAAAAAGCTATAAATAAGTTAAAAGAGTTATATAATATTATATTTATTTTGAAAATGTTATATTGAGAAAAAAATAAATATTTTATGAATTTTATAGGTATTTAAAATTAATAAATTTCGACAGATTAGGTTAGAAATGATTTTGTCGTAACAGTTTTGCGTACGAATTCCTGTTTTTAATTATTTTTTTTTTTTACTTTTCTAGAAATTTTTGAAAAAAGCTGGGAGGTTTGGGCTATTTTTAAGTAAAATTTTTTTTTATTTCTATTTAAGTAAAAATTTGTACGAAACTTGATATTCTTACAAAGCATAACGGTTTTAGTTTTTTGTTATAATTAAATAATATATTCTTTGTTATTCCAAATGCGATGTTTTCAGCAAAAAATTATTCATCCTACTGCATTACTATTAATAAAATAAATTACTTTAGTAGCAATAGTTTAATTATATAATATAATACAATATTTTATAATACAGTCTGAGAGACGGACGATTTCGTTCAGAATCGTTTTTCGTCTACAATGATATAATATCATTAAATCCAAATTTGACCTATCCATTAAGGCAGTGGTGGCCAAACTACAGCCCGCGAAAGAACTAGGTATAATATTTTATATTTACGTAAAAAAAAAAACGTCCTTAGGGGGCTGCAGCAGGTTTTGTCAAAAATCAAAACTACTGTACACTTGACCAATCCAAATATTAATTTTGTTTGTTATAATGTTTTCAATATATTTAAATTCCGTATCATAAAATAAACCTTAAGTGGGTAATACAAAAATAACATATTTTTTCAATAGTTTTATTCTTGGAATAAAATCGCCTCAATCATAATAAACTTGTTGATCAATTATAATCCGTTTTCAAAATTATAATCTGTCAAGCCAAATTCTTCCAGTTTTGTCTAGCTTATTGGTCTAAAAGTCACTTTTTTTTCATCTGCTGCAGCCCCCTTAAATATGAAATTATATACCTATACCTAAAATTCTGATGACTTAAAAGTAAAAAAATATTTTATGGCCCGTGGTAAAAAAATTTTTTCTATGGCCCGAGGTAAAAAAGTTCGGCCACCACTGCATTAAAGCATTACCCAGTCGCCTAGCATTTTCTGCTTATTAACTAATATTCAATGTGTTATGAGAATAGTAATAATTTTAATATAATTACAGGAATCGTTTTTTTTAAGTGAATTCATTGGCTCACAAGCTTCTAACTCATCTAATAATTCTTTTTCATCCAAGCATATGTGTAGCATGTCCATTGTGATTAATAATGCTTTATAGTTTAATAATCTATCCTAAAAAAAATCGAATTATTAGGTTTCTAAGAAATAAATTAAAACTGACATAATACTACCAAAGACGAAGATCTATTTAGGATTAACTTAGAATTCACTCAAAACAAAATAACAAATATATCTTTCTTACTTATAATATTATATAGTATAATATAATATTCGTTTGTTATTTTATTTTTAATTTGGAGCATACAATTTGCTTCAATCATTAATATTGAGGGTTGTTTTAGCAGATACATAGTATTTTTAATCTACTTTATAATTTGGGCTAGTATTATTTTAAATAATAGAAAAAACTTTAACTCGATATTTTCATAAAATATGATTTTAATGTATTAAATTTAATTAATAATTATATTATAATTTTGAGTTTATATTATTTATCACTGAGACTGTAAAATGACCTAATTTTTAGTACTGAAGTAGACCCAGGAGAGTTAACCATCGGAAGAGGTACAGGTCATTAAAATTGGGATTCGCTAATCCTGACTGACATTCTACTCTAAATGTCATACTGTGTTCTTTATAAAGTACACATTTGATTAGTTTTAATTTAATCCATTTCTAAATAGTTTCTACCAAAGTTAAAGTTATAAATGCACTTACTTCGATTGATAAGACTGGCAACCGAATTGCATTAATTACATTATCTAATTTAACCTTCTCTGTTTTTCCAAAACTGGCAAGAAGTAAGTATTTATACATTAAATTATATTTGGTATAAATAATATTATTGTCTTCAATGGATTTATAGTTTTCAGTTGCCAATATTTCTAATGATTTCTTCTTACATTCTTCGAGGTCCTAAGAATGATATAATAATATATAATATTATTTAAGCAAAATTAAATACGTTGTGGTTCTTGTGAAGCAAGTTAAACAATGAAAGATTACTTCAAATAAAAATATTTAATTTTAATTTAAACTAAATAATGACCTTATAAAAATGAATGACAGGATTACAATTCTAAACGGTAATGCACAGTTTAAAAAACTGAGTTCTATAAACATTTGTCTATCAAATATTAAGTTCTACAACTAACCAAGTCTTATAAAATAAAGCCTTAAAAAATTAAGTAAAACTGTTTCTATAAAATAATATAATGAATAATGATCTATAACGAACTGAGTTTTATAATATCGATTCTTATATTATTACTGTGTGGGGGACAACCTGATTGTGGCAGCCGTGCAACTTGACGGCGCAGATGTGGCTATCAGGTATTTCCTACGCTCGAACTATGCTGACTCAGGGTAATTTCTGTGCGATGGTAGTGGACTATAAGGCAGAAAAGGTAATAGGAAAATATATGACAGAAAATATAGTTGTTTTCGTATTACAATTTTGTAATAATTTATTGTTATGGTTCGGCAGAAAATATAATATACGTCCTAGTATTAGTAAAAATATATAGGATCGGATTTACAATACGAAAGGCAAAAAATTAAGTTACATAAAATATAAATCATAATACCACGTCGGGTAACGGAAGAAGGTAAACAAATTAAATTATCTGTGTACGACCTCATAGCGACGAGACTGGTAGCGGGTGTTGACAACATAGATAATAAAAGAATGGATAGGCCATACTATCTTATCACACGTGCATGAACGTTAAAAAGGGTCTCATAATAAAATAATGATAAGACCCCTTTCTAGAGTGAGAAACACATTATATTATATAATATTATCATATTATTACTATCAGTCATTATGTTCAATAAAACACATTTTGGCTGTAGTTCAGTCAATTAACGAAAAACCATGTGTACGTCTTTATAAAAACATTCATAAAACTAATCGGGTATATTATGCAATACAACGATCATTGCTCAGACGGCTGAGAAAAGGCGACAGAAACGGTGACTTCTCGACTGGGCTAGCATACGGCGGGGCAGAGGCAGTCAGCGGCACACCGATAACGCTTCCATCTCTTGAGATATCGGAACGGTCGCGTGGTGTTTGTGGTAATGACGATAACGTGGGTCAAAGTCTAAAACCCGGCATCTCGTACCGAACAATTACTTTAATCATATCTACTATTATTTCTAAGAATAGATTATATTGTTATTTTTATATATTTTATAAAATTACATCCTTGGTATCAATTGCGTATACTAATCGATCAGTAAGAAAAAAAGCTAAACAACTATTTTTTGTACCATTAAATTGAATTCAACATTGCTTGTATACTTTATTGTAATACTATACTGTTGAACTGACATAATTTTTTCATCTTATGTCCATTATGCACGTATTATGGTTCTGAGAATATATATTTATATATATACTGGGTGTATCTTATGACATTATGTCATAATATTTTTTTAGCGATTATGGATCGATGATATGGGATTTTGAAAAAAAGACATTTGTCTTTATTTTTAACAGGCAGTTGTTTTGAAACAATTTCAAAATTTGTAAGCTTATTTTGTACCAGTAGCAAAATCAACTTTATATTTTGAAATGGTAACACCTATATTATTTAATAGATTCCAGTAAGTAAAGTATTTTTTACTGAAAAGTATAAATATGATGAAAAAATGTAAAGTTATCATTTATTTGAGGTTATAATAATAAATTACAGCGATAATACGATTTCTTATGATTGTATATTGAAATAAAAATAATGAACTGTTTTCCGGCTAATTTACAGACATTTATCCAAAAGTTTAATATATTTTTTTTTAGAACTAGTCATTACCAATTTAAGTGTGTAAACAAATAGAGGATTGTACTTAATAAATCAGATAACCAAAATGTATAATTTAACAATCAAAGTGTTCAGAAAAGAAGCGTTTCCAGAATCCACTAAAATATATAGTTGTTTCCATTTGTGAAAATAAAGTTGATTTTGCTATTGGTACAACTGCTGAACTGCATGCTTAAAAATTTTGAAATTGATACAAAAAAAAAAATCGCCTGTTAAAATTAAAAAAACACGAACTTTTTTCATTTTTTTGAAACTCCATATCTTTGATGATCGATCCATAACAATTATTAAAAAAAATGTAGGATACAATGAAATAAGATACACCGGTTTAACAGCAACCAACGCGTACCTACTCAATTAATTGAATCTAAAAACCACACAGTTTAGATAAAATACCGGATAAAATCAATTATGTTAGCTGATAATTTAAAATAACATAATTCTTGCGATTCTTGTATCCAAAAACCCCATTGTAATGATATTCACATTATTACGCCACAAAACATAAAAAACTAAATAGGTAGGAGCATATCAAAATAACATTAAATATGTGACTCTTAAACCCAATAAAATAACTATATTATATAATATACCATATCATATCGATCAAAATTATGCAAAACATTCAACTTGTTCAACTTAATTTTAATTAGTTCACTATAATCTAAAGTTACTTTCTTGTTTTACATTAATTTACAATTTGGACTTTCATTCTTTAGATTAATTAAAGGCAACTATGTGTTTATAATAATATATTATATAGCAAGTGTAAAATTTTAACATTGGATATTATACAAAATAATAAGATTTTCTATATCAATAAGATAAATGTTTCAAATTTCAACAAATATATACATATTTATAGAAAAACTTGTACTAAATATGTACTCACTACCAAAGATATTTGTATGATTGTAAAACTATATAGGCTTTAATGTATAATGAAAATAGAGTGAAGAAAGATCACGTTTAAGCACTATCAATTATAGTTTCTTAAAACTTAAAAGCCACATAGGTACTAGTTAATATATAATTTATAATATTAAATTGAATTAATACCACTGCTAGCTCCTATGAACTATGATCCTATGTTTGATTCATTGATAATCTGGAGATTAAAAACAGTGTTTTTTTTTTATGTACAATAAACCAATAATGTGTATACAAAAACTATACCTTATACCTACCAATATTTTTAGAGTCGATACCATAAGTGTTTAGTTTTTAGATGCTCCCACATAAATATCGAATAACATATTGGTTACAAATTTAAAAACAATAATATTATGATAACAGATATTTTGTTCCATTTGTGTAAAGGTATTTTTAATTGATATTGTATTAGTCGATGATACATACATCGTCTAAAAAATATTTCCGATAAATTAATACTGATGCATTGGAGTTTAATTTTATTGTTGATACATCGCTATTATGTTCAAGAGTTGTCTCAGGATTAGTATATATTAATATGTCTTGTTTCAATGACTCACACAGCCATAACCACGAATTTAAATCTTTAATATATTTATTTATACTATCATCTTTGAACAGCTGTTTATGAACAGAATGACCAAATTTTATACCTGAAAACACAAATCATATTTTTAATAGAATAATCAAAGATTTTTTTTTTAATGTAACTATATAATTGTATACATAGATAATATATAAACAATATTATGCACTACAATATTAATAAACAGTAAGACAAATATTTCCATTACGAGTATATTTGGGTGTTATAAATCAAACGCAAATTAATTATTTCACAGTAATAATCAATATATAGACTTAGACTTAGATCATAAGATTCATAATACTGTAATATATAATATTTATATACTTAAATGAAAATGACTAATAAGGACGAACCATATGGGCTATGGGGTTATTCAATATACATAATATTATACATTATACATAGGTATACATTATGCATATATATGCATATATTCCTTGTAATATAGTATATACACATGCAACACTTGCAACACGTCTCTGATGAGACGTTTAGTAAAAACAACACAACGGATGTATCACTTCGTACAAATATGCGAGCAGTGAGTAAATTCTGGGATAAATCAGGCGACAACACACTCGGCCGTAACTTGCCATTAAACCAACCCAACGAGACGTTGGCGATGGCACAGCACTGCAATGCCGATCTAAGTCTCAGTAGGCGAGGGTGCAACTACCAATTGGAGGCCCCTTACAAAAATATTTGTTCGACATAACACTTATCTATTTATTTGATACGTGTTATCATGTTGATATATTAAACAAACTAAAAAACACAATATTTAAATACCATAACTTAATAGGTAAATAATATTATGAAATTATACATTCACTCACTGTTCTCATACTTATTATTCCATGCTTAGATAATATGATGTATTAATCATTAATGTATGCTTCTATACTAGTATAATATTAATTAAGAATAAATATCATTCATATGATAAAAGCTGTATATATATGATAATTGTCCTAAAATGAAAGGACACAAATATGAATCAGGTTCAATTACCTGAGTTTAATACAAAATTATTCATCAATCCTTTATATCTTTTTAATTCATTGTTTTGAATATTTTTCTCCGCCTTTAGATGCACCACTTTCAAATTGTCTGTTAGACATGTTTTTTTTTCAATAAAATATAGTGTAGGTAGGTAAACAGTGGTGGATCCAGGCTTTAATTTTGGGGCGGGGGCTCTTAAAAAAATACTTCTAAGCCATAAATACAATAATAATAATATAATATAATATGCAATTGTTTTTTTGTTTTCATTTCAATAACCTTACCAATGGTTTTCAAAATAGATACATAGATTGTGTAATTAATTATAATGCATAACATTACACACTTAACACAGTAAAAATAGGAGTCTGTTGAAGAGGCCCCTGCCCCCCAGCTCCCTGGATTTGCCACTGTAGGTATATTATATTAGTTACCTCATTTATATTTTTAATAAGCGAATGAAAAATTAATAGAATAGAGTAGATACACAAAATATAAAACTGACTAAAGTACAAAATAACATATTATCCAAAACCAATAACACTGCACTAAGGCATGTCTGTAAATCATAATCCGTTTATATTAAACAATAAATAAATATAACCATGGTTATATTATTAATTTGTCCAGCAAGATACTGCACTAGTGTGACTGCGCGAGCCTATATGAGATTAAATAAATAGTACAATTATAAGAAAATAGTATACGATGCATACTAATTAATGTGTATACAAATAAATATGTAAAACAAACAATAAAATGATAAATACTAAATAGTATTAGGTATCTAAAATCCAAACCGTCAATGGTTGTCACTTGTCAGTAACATCTTAAAATATAAAATGTGTTCATTTTATAATACAACGTTATAGAAATTTAGAAAATGTAGGACTTTAACCTGAGGCCCCTAATACAACCTTGGTCTTGAGGCAACGGTGCAATGCATACCGAACGCGCCACGGATTATCCAGCGAAAATACAGGTGACGTGGATAGACGTCGTGCAGTGGGACGGATGGTAATTTAAGTGGCGAAAAGTACTATTTATTATATAACAAAGATGAGCATACAACTGTTTGACCGGCGGCGCTGAGACGACGATAGGTGGACGGCGGCCTGAGTATCAGCCTCGGTGAAGTCCAACGATCGTCGCGGCGTTTATTTCCGATAATATTTTGTCAAGGGTAGTGCAGCTTGCATAAACAATAATAATAAATGCTTATTAACGTTAAATTACTATTTGTACATTTTCTACAGATGTAGGGATTTTAAGACCTTACGATAAAAGTCACGTCCCAAATCATAGATGGTCATGATAAAATCACTAATTTTATTTTATTTTAGAATATCAACGTTAAATAATATAAATATTAATAAATATTTTATTATGTAAACAAATATTAATTTATTATAAGTACTGTTTAAGTTAATTCACTATAGTCTATAGCAGGTGTCTCGTAGTTGGAGCAAAAGTTAGCTGAAGAAAAGCGACCAGGAAGAAACAGATTTTTTTCGTTTGTCCATAACACGTTTGTGATAAAAAAATATTCTCTCTTTTGCTGCATTAGTTCCTGGTATTGCTAGAGAATATTCTATAACCTTCCAAAAATTGTTGATAAATATATTTTTATTTTTTAACCTTGTGTAGATACCACACCATCTTTCTAACCATAGTTCTATATTATATTGTTTTGTGTTGAATTCATTATTTTTTTTTTTTTTTTTACAAACAACAATATTGAATATAATAATTTGGAGATAACGCGATTAAAACTATCATATTCTAAAACGGAACAAAAAGCGTCCCGTTTGATGTTTGTCGGGACAACGGGACATGGTAATCCAAAAAGGGACAATCCCGTTTTAAACGTGACGTATGGTCACCCTAATATAGTACCAAGTGGAAATTAGGTAATTTTTACATTTTATTAGTTTCTATAGTGATGAAAAAAGCGTTACGCAAAATCAGTTAGAAAATAAAAATATCTTTACTCAGCCTAAAAACATATTTATGTACAAAACATAAGCTTATGTTGTATAATCTACCACATCGACATAATGCAGTCAATATGTTTTATGTTTATGCATCAATTTATTGTAATAGCATAACATTTAGAATCTTAGTACTCTTAGAACCTGAGATATAACAATATTCTTCCTTAGGTAAATGGTATCACCATTATCTCCTGTGCAATATATTATATAAAAAATGCAATCAACTATAGAGATAAAATGGATTTTAGATTCTGAGTGGAAGGATGAATGTATTGATTTTTCAATGATGTGTGTTTTTTTTTTTGTCTGTCATTGCCGTTTGAGGCAGTAAAACTGCTTCGATTTTTCTTTAAAAATATCTTGTTTGATGGGAAAGTGATTCCAGTTGTTGCATCGGTATTTTAATATTTAAAATTCTGAATAGTTTTCAAAAGCGCCGGGAAAAACAAAATAATAATTAACGAAAAACGGGAATTTTTACACGAAATAAGTTTTCGACAAAATGTATTTTTGTTTTTAGTGTAACACTAAAATGACTCTAGATACATGATATTTTCACTGCTTGTTAATCGCATTTTCTAAACACGATAACAGTTTAAAATATTTTGATTTGTTTTGAACTGTTTTCGGACATTTTCAGTTTCCAATTTTTTAATTTTTTTTTCTGTGAGTGTTAATAACATTTTATTTGTTGGGTGAAAAACCATGAAAATGTAACACAAGGTTCTTTACGTTTTATTTTATATCATTGAATTCAAATGTAATACCATCTATTACAGTGGCCCATTTGTAACCTACTGTACAGCAGAGCGATTCCACTTACCCACTTTTTTTCTATTATTGAAATAAACTACATGACGTGACGTAGGTACATATTCGTCAACTTAATGTTACATGATATACAATCATCAACTATTAAAGAAAGATTAATTATATCTTCAGTTAAACATAAATTACCTCATTTTGATTAATTTGCATCAATAATACCATACTAATTAAAAATAAAAATGTTCTCTCTTCTACATTATATTTTCAATCATGCATTTTTATAAATATATATTAATTATAACATTTACCATCTCTTATCTTATATAGTGCAGTTTTATAGCTTCTCCAAAAAAAATAGACACTTGCTGCATGATAATATGATTCAATAAACACCATACAATCTTCCATTGATAGCGTCTCTTGTTTATCCTTAAAATAATTGTTTTACAAACATTTAAATATGAGTGTACACTATACACAGTACGTACCTACATAACTTATATTAGAACTAAAATGTTAGGTAATAAGTTGGACACATTAATATTATTTCATATATCTTATAAATACCTATAATAATCATTTACAGACTGTTTTATAAGAAAAAACAGTACTATTATATGTATGTAATTTGTAGGACACAGAACCTGACGTAACGATGTAATAACTAGATACTTGAAATGTATCAAGACATGAATGTGAATTTTGTGTTATAATATAACTGAGATGGTTGGAGAGACCTCCACGAAGTATTCGCGTTCGATAATCATATTATTATAAATTACATTAACTAAATAAAGACAATTTATATCCCGAAAAATCCAGCGCAAAAGTTAATTGATTCCTGATTACATCACGTAACATGAACAATACATATGTATACACATTTATAATGAATAGGCTTATTAATAATATAAATTATTATATTTACCTGATATGTGCTTAATAATTTGTTATGAAATTTAAGTCTGTATGTGTCAGTTCCTATTGAAAGAGTTTTATCCCAAAGCGTTTTAATATCTGAAAATAAAATAAAAAAACAAGTTTCTTCTTATTCACAATCATATTTTTTATAATTATACATTTGATGTTACTATGGCGCGCATATATCTAATAGATGGCTGCCAGCTAATAAAGGTCATGAACCTTAGATGATCAAATTCATTAACCACATAGGTACTTAGTTTTGGAGTGTTGGCTTTTACCAGACACAATTCTTATACAATAATTACACCCTGATCATCTAGAAACATCATAAAATAACAATTGATATGTACACCACGATTAATTTGATGCAATAACAATTGCATCTCGATCATCCACGAATAATATAATACAATAATCGTCCAATTACACACATAGGTACGACATAAAAATATTATATGATAGAAAACACAAGACAATGCAGATATTTCGCAACAGAGTGTGGATGACAAACTTCACTACTCTTTATATAGGTACTCAACACTTACACTCTCAGAATACTCGTTTTTCCTCTGGTCATGCCACGTCTCTTTTCACATACTCTATGGATACTTTGCGGGCACTCTTTGGATCACTTGGATTATTCGGACGGAATCATTCTCGGATCAATAATTGTTTCACGCTTAGATCATTATATGATAATATGATAATATAATATTATACAATTCATGGAGTCATAGCATATTACGAGTATAAAATGAGTTGAAGCCAACATAATATTTTACATAACTATAGGAACTATAGGACCTGTGACATCTGCGCTTGCGTGACTGTTTATCTTAACTGCGCGTCTGCAGCACTTTGCACCAAACAAGAATGATAAGAGACCACGTGCATGCGCATATAACTGAGGTCCCGCAGTTATGTTGGCTTCACAAACTGTTCGTATGACTCTATTCATTGTATATGATCTAAGGATACACTTTTTACATAAATACAATAATAATACAGTAGTGGAATAGAAACAAACTTATGAACTAATTAATATCTTATAGCTTTCTATAATACTTATTAAAACCCCCCATGTTTTTCCCTTATTTTGTTTCTAATTCATTACATTTTATTCACATAATATAGCAGCTAAATAATATTAATATGTAATATGTATTTGCAACTAATAACAAATAAATAAATTATAATCTTAGAATTTCTGTATATTATAATGGATTGATTATACATTATTCAATAAACAAAATACTTACGATTACAATCCAAAATTAAAGATTGTCCTGAAAGCAAAATAACTTTTTAATATACTTACAATATATTTACTCATTTTAATATCTCTTTTAAACGGAAACTACAAATAAAGTTGGGAAGTAAATAATAAATAAATATAATATTATTATACGGGAAAGACATCAAGTGTTCATTTATTCGTAATATTTCATTACGATCAGTACAGGTACGAATAAAGTAAATACAATAGAAAACTTAAAAGTCACCAAAAAATGCATTATTTCTTCCGTTCTTCAATGTGTTACTATTAAATATTATAGTAGTAATATGAATTGACGTAACTATCAGAGATTATTATCCCCACAAAAAATCATTTTTATCCCCCAACCCCTCACTCTCACAAAATGATATGATAAAAAAAATGTTTGTCATGCGGTCAATGTGTATAATAATAATTAATAATTACATACATTTCTTCCTTTCAAAATATAATTCTCTATAAAATCAGGTGTTAAATTATTTAATTTTGAATTCAAACTTTTATCCGGCTACATTAGACACGTTGTCCGGGTTCAGCTCCTTACATTTGAAAATTCGCATGATCTCTCTCTTAGCCAACAGTAATTCACGAACTTTCATTTCTCTTACTTATTCGTGAAGTGGCAAGAGTAGCGGCCTCCCTTCAAGCTTCCGAATCTTACACTTGTCCAAGCTGCTAGATATGGATTCAGATATCAAAACCATACTTGTTTTGTTCATCATGGAAAACTCAAAGTCCATGATAAAGAATTTGATTTCCCTTTTAATTCAAAATTTGTTAATACATTTAAACTTAACTAATATTATCCTTATTTATTCTATCCATAATTATTTCGTTAAATTCTTATAATAATATTAAAATAAAATATTTTCTTAATTTTGTTAATAAATGTTGATTATTTATATTTTATTACATACTACCATTATTATTATATTTTATTTATTTTAAGTTTTTCATTACATATTTTATTATATTTATTTTATTTTTTTATATCTAATATATAGAATTCTCGTGTCACATTTTTCGTTGCCATACTCCTCCGAAATGGCTTGACAGATTTTGATGAAATTTTTTGTGCATATTCAGTAGGTATGAGAATCGGCTAACATCTATTTTTCATACCCCTAAGGATAAGGGTTGTCCAGAAAAAAATAAAAGAAGTGCTCAAACTGGACATTTTTGGTTTTGATGTCCACCCAGTGTCCAAGGTTGTCACCAAACGATCGGTATTGTCCACCATTGCCACAATCTTTGACCCGATAGGGTTCCTTGCGCCTGTGATTTTTCATGCAAAACATATCATGCAGCAAATCTGGAAAACTGAACAGGGATGGGACGATCTTCTACCAGAGGACCTAGTTCGAACTTGGAACCTCTTACTTAATGACCTCCCAGTACTATCAAAAATCGAGATTCCGCGTTTTGTATTGACAACTAGTGAGTCCAACGTAGAACTATGTGGATTTTGCGATGCCTCAGAACGAGGGAATGCAGCGGTAGCATACTTGCGAATAACGTCACTGTCAGGACTGGTCACAGTGCATCTTCTCGGTTCCAAAACAAAGACGGTGCCCATGAAGACCAGCACCATCCCAAGATTAGAGCTATGTGCGGCCGTGCTTCTGGCCCGCTGGTTGACTCGACTCCTCACAGTTTTTGGTGATCGACTCCGCGTGGACGGGATCTTTGCGTGGTCTGACTCCCAGATAGTGCTCTCATGGTTGATCAACCCTCACACTTGTTTCAAGGTATTTGTCTCAAATCGAGTGCATTTAGTCCGTCAATTAGTACCATCCTGCCATTGGGGTTACGTACGGTCAGCCGAAAATCCGGTGGATTGTGCCTCCAGAGGTTTGTTGCCCTCAGACTTGGTCGAGCACTTGGTATACTGGTCGGGTCCTGCCTTCCTGAAGGACGCTGTTGACACTTGGGATATGTCGATCGCGGTGATACCTATTGAACAGCTCCCGGAAACGAAAGTTCTCTCTGTATCTGTCCAAGTTGAACCGGAGGCCGAGTGGTTTAGCCGATTTTCATCATATCATAACATGGTCAGAGTTGTTGCCTGGATGCGTCGCTTCGCAAGCCGAGCCCGACAACAGACATACACAACAGATTATCTGACGCGTGAGGAACTTGGAGAATCGCTCATCGTCTTGGTCAAATAGTCTCAAACCTGTTGGTTGTCTAAGCTCCACGCAGACTTAGTGAGCGGCCTCCCTGCCCAACGGTCATTGGCTGGTCTGAGGCCCTTCGTTGATGCACGTAGCGTTGTCTGTGTCGGAGGCCGCTTGACACGTTCTAATCTGACCAGTGTCGAGAAACAGCCTATCTTGTTGGCTAAGGAGTCTCACTTATCGGTACTAATCGCGCGACATTGGCACCTGGTAACATGTCACTCAGGACCTCGGGTAATTACGTCATTGATCACACGACAATTTTGGATAGTATCGGTGAGGGAGGTAATCCACCGCGTCATTGGTCAATGAACCCTCGCCCAAAGTCCCCACCCCGTGATGGCAGACTTACCAAGCTCTCGCGTCCAAATGTGTCGTCCATTCACTCGGGTAGGCATTGACTACGCTGGGCCAATGTCCATGCGTGAGTGTCGTTTACGTAAGGCTCGACAATACACAATTTACGTGGCGGTGTTCGTGTGCATGGCGACTAAGGCCATCTACCTGGAAGTCGTGTCCGAGCTGTCCACCAGAGCATTCTTGGCAGCCTTTGACCGATTCGTTGCACGTCGAGGCTTGCCTCAGGACATATTTTCCGATTGTGGCACGAACTTCGTGGGAGCCGCAAAATACCTCCGCGCCTTAGTTAACGACCCGACTATCCGACACGCAGTAACCTCCCATGCTCCTTGCGTCTGGCATTTTAATCCACCAAGCGCACCGCATTTCGGTGGCTTGTGGGAGGCTGCGGTACGGTTATTTAAAACCCTCTTGACACGACTCGTTGGTGTCCATAATTTCAGTTGGGAAGAGATGACCACCGTACTGTGCCGCATTGAAGCAGTGTTAAACTCACGGCCGTTAATCCCGATGTCATCATCCCCGATGGACTTAGACTACTTGACACCGGGGCATTTCTTAATAGGTCAGCCGTTGCTGGCAGTTCCAGACGTATCAATACCCGAGGGTTGTAGTAAGGTAGTCAACAGGTGGAAACTACTGCACCAGTGCCACCAGTTCTTTTGGCGTCGGTGGTCCACCGAGTAGCTGAGCTCCCTTCAAGTCCGAACCAAGTGGACAGTTGATGTGCCCAACTTGCAATGTGGAGATATGGTAGTGGTCAACGATCAAAATCCACCCATGACTTGGCGATTGGGCCGCATTGTAGATGTGACCCCTGGTAACGATGGTGTGGTCCGAGTAGTCAAATTGAATACCGCTATGGGGGAGCTCACCAGACCGGTAGTTAAGTTGGTGAAGTTACCTATGGATCAGTAGGTCGCAAGGACCTGCGTGCTTGGGTTGGTCGGAGTGTCACACCGGATCCTTTACAGTAATTTATTATTTTCCCACGCATACCTGGTCGCGTGTAATTTTTCATTTAAAAAAAAGTATTTTTTATGTATATTTAATTAAAAAAAAATAAATATATGTATGTTATTATAGTTATTAAAGTAATTAATTTAAGTATTAGGTATTAGTATCTATTATCTATTACAGTGTGTATTAAGGGATAATATTACTGGGGATATTTTGCTTATAGGATATTTTTAATTGGGATATTTGTAACTGGAATAATTTTAGCGGGGATATTTTGAGGGGGAACCGTTATTAATTGTTTTACTCATCATAATAAACTGTAGTATACTTAAATTAATATTTTATTAAAAATGTAATACATAAAATAAAAAAATGATCGCATTATAATATAAATCATAATCATTACATTAAAAATAAAAATAAAAGTACAAACTTATGGTTATTTGTTTCATAGTAAAATATTATGGTAGTGTTGTCAAATCAATAGAAAGCCCCTGATTAAAAATTAGAAAATCAAAATATAAATTCTAATCAATTAGATGTGTACCTACCTAATATTTATAAAAAGATTTAATTTTAAGAAAAGTGTAGGTAGGTAATTTTTTTTTTCCAAGTTACTTTCTAGTAAAGCATACCTACAAATCCACAATCTAGTTGTGACTAATTGTGAGTATGAATATTATTAATATTTGAAAATACTCATAATTTACTTAAAAATTAAAATATCGTAAAAAACCGACTGAGATAGCACATATTATAATGTTATAACCTAAAACTTTTATAATAGGTCTATTCTTTTTAATATCAAAACTAACGGAGCATACTATTAAAACTGGTGATGGAAATTTCCTATGTCGTACGTGTGAAAAACGGAGAGTGTGTTACGTTCTCTTAAACGTTGTATTTAAATTTGGGTATTCTTATTGTCTCTCTTATCTACATAAATAGAATATTATGTGAAACCGTCGATAACCGATACGCACTTGTTTTGTTTTTTTTTATTGAAAATCGTGATTGGAGATAAAATTACATACACATATATAATAATGTTATCATTTTATTGGCCATTTAAAAAAAAAAATATGTTTTGGTATTGTCAGTTGTCACAAAATATGATTTTGTTGATAATATTATTCATCGTGTGCAATTGTGTGGTGTGGACGTGTGGTGCATATTGCTAACGACAAGAGTTATATTACTTTTTTATTAGACCATAGTTTATTTTATATTTGTTACCTATTACTTGTACTTAAAACACACAACGTCTAAGAAGGTACGTTTTAAAATTAAGTAGTTAGATATTTAAAATTATATGTTGTGTTTGGTTACTAAAATCATTTTTATATAAAGACCCCACGGATACTGTGGTGGTAGTGGCAAATTTAGCCAGCCAACATCTACATTTTACTAATACCGCTACGGCCGTGGCCGCGCATCGCCATGACAAAAGAATTTTACCACTACCGTCTACCGTTAGGTGCTTAAAAAGTATATTATACAATTATAAATAATATACATTTTTAAGCTATATGCCTATTACATGTATATGAGTTACCTTCATTTTTTTATTAAAAAAAAAATATCTATTTAAACTTTAAAGTCTCCACACTCTGCAGCGGTGGAGGTAAAATTATTTTGTCTTGGAAGTTTGAGGTGCCGCTGTGGTGGCTGTAAAGTGTGTCCAGACTCATTTTACCGCTATCGCCACTACCACCGCTGCAACGTGTGAGACCCTAATCAGTTGTAATAAAAAGAAAAATCAAACTGTTCAACTTTTTTTTTACATTAGGTACCAAACACTAATGCAGATTGCAGACAATGTAGTAATGTAAACATGTTGATTCTTTATCGAAGAACAATTATTGTTATATAATAAAGTATAAATACCAATACCTATATTATCTCAATATTAATTATTATTTCTTTAAATAGCAATTTTGAGATGTATAATTAATATAATAAGGGGAATAATAGTATATAAATATTATAAATTAATATACAAATCGAATAGGGGCTTATGAATTTATAATTATCTTTTTGTTGTACCTCATCTCTGTTTTAGTTACCGAAACACCATAAAAACCGGTTTAACTTTAACTTTAAAAAGTCAATAAAACTATCTTCGCAGTTTATACTTTTAATCCTCGATGACCCTGAATTAACAGGTTTCAGGTTGGACTTAAAGAATACCTACAATTAAATAGACAGTGTTAATAAAAAAATTTTAAACACACACCAAATCATTTTTTTTTTATCAAAAGCTCCAAATTTCTGTCAATGGTAACGACTAATGAAACTATGACTCTTTAAATAAGCGTCTGAAGTTAGTATTTTTATAAAACTCATCAAAATTACTGTATTGATAATAGAAACTAACAATATAAAAGTAATCAAATAAAATATCCTGGCTCCGATCCTGGCTATATAGTAATGATAGATTATAATTAATCAAAATGTTTTAAAATTTTAACTATGCCTATAGTAAATAATAAATTAAGTAACTTTGAAAATTATTTTCCGTTTTAATATCCAATTATTTTAAAATATCTATAAAAAAAACTGTGCTTAAATATTTTATAATAGCAGTTTAATAGAACTTTGTAATACATTTTCAGTTATTAAAGTTTGATGTTCATACTTTTTTAGCAACAAAAAGGTTTTCAAATTTGTATGGTGTTTTTACATTTTGTAAATCCAAACATTTATAAAAAAAAATTGACCAAATTATGTGAAATCTTGTACCTTAATATGCATTTTCAAGCCCTTTGATCGAACAACAATTTTTATCAACATTTATAGAAAAAATTAAAATATTATAACATTTCAAATATTATATATTGCATATTAAATTGTATTAAAAAAATTCCGATAAGTAAATATAAATTTCTAAGTTTGTAATAATATAAATTTCAGAAGCTCATACAAATAGTAAAGAATTACATATACAATTATATTTAAACACTTCGATTCCTATTTAAGTAACTGTAGATGCTTTTTAATATAAAAAAAAAAGGTGAGTAAGTGGATGTCGCTCTGCTGTATAGTAAGTTACAAGCAGTGTTCGGATTAGATAAGTATTTTTTTTATCTAGATAATGATAAAGATAAAGATAAATACTTTTTTATCTAGATAAAAAAAAAGATACAATTATTTTTTAAATGGTTTTGAAGTTTGGTACATTTTAGTTGGGCACTAGGAACATAATAATAATACATAGTAAAAATTCCCGGAAACTTACAACCGACATAATTAAAATTAATTTATATTTTCTGAAACCACTTTCATACATTCTTAACACATCAATTTATTATTTCAAATGGCATTTTCCATGATGTTTTAATATATTCAAATTATAAGTACCTTTATTTAAATTAAATTGATGTAAATAATATTCTAGATATATAACATAATATTAATAAATATCTTTTAGGATAAGTCTTCATGAGCCCCTCACACCAGCATCTAATTCTTTTAAGATATTAATATTATGTCTGTTATTATGTTGAAATAAATAAATAACAAGTTTAAAATTCGAAATTTCCAGATATCAGCCGGTAAAAAATCGCGAATTGATCCATCCGAATTACAGAATGTTTTATACAACTATGGCTTTAAATTATTTGATAACAAAGAATTATTATATAATAGTAACATTTGGTCTGAAATTTCTGAGAAATTTAATAACTCTATGAAACCATCAAGCATTTAATTAACTGTTTCTCAAAATCGACATCCACTCTTAACCAATTTAAGGAATCACCTCGGGCTGAGTTATGTTGATAACAAAACTATTTCATCTTTGGGAATGAATGATGATTTTAGTGATGATTGTGTGACATCGAATACGGATAATTATTCTGATAAAGAGATCGAATCAGACATCACTGAAGAAACAAAAAAAAAAAAAATTTAGAAACTTTTGAGTTAGAAATCCCATATAACATATATCGTAAAATGAAACTGGTGAGCGTAGAATATGGATCGGGTAATAAGAAATGACGCTATAGTACTTTAAATCAAGGTGTTTGGAAAAATTTAATTTTTGATCAATTTTGGAATAAATATAAATTGCCCTGTAGCTATGCATTTAAAAGGTGCAAAATTTATGAAAGTCACAATTCAAAATATTTCTTGACGGTCAAAGGAACGTGTGTTGATCCCAAATGTAAATCCGATTTTATAGGCGTTTCGGAAAATAAACCATTAGAAGACGAACCATTGAAATTGAAAATATATACTAGTAACACGGAAAATTCTAATGTTCATTCCCTTAGTAAAAAGAGACAGTTAAATAGTTATAAAAGGAGTAAGATAGGACATCAGTTGCAGACCACATATGCTTATATATGGCAAAGAGATGAGGTGAACAGAAAATGTAAGTTTGGTGATAAAATGCCTCTAAATGTGTATACCTAACACTGATGTCTTAAGAAAAGCCACACAAACATATATGGATTGTAAAATAGGAATCGAAAACAAGGATGTAATACAATCAATAGTTCAATTAAAACATTTAATGCCATATGCAGGGTCGATACATATGGTAAGTGCTGATCCATTTATGGTACATTATTGGACCCCACAGCAAATTATAATTTATAAGGAAGCATTTAAAGTTGATAAAAAAACATTTCGCATATGTATTGATGCAACGGGGTCTTAAGTAAAAAAAATTGTTCGAACTCCTGAAAAAATTAAATCAGCGCATATATTTTTATACATCGCTGTACTGAACGATGGTAATATACAGGTACCTATATGTCAAATGCTATCAGAATGTAACGGTTACTTTTATGTATTTTCCTATTACAAAACTATAGTAAAATATAACACATATTCTATAAAGGTAATCAAGTTAATATTTATTTCAGACATATAGCTTCTTATATAATACAATGAATTAATTATGAATATAAACTAAATATAATGACAAGATATTTGTTATAGAAAACTTTTAAGGAAGTTTTCGTTGTATACAAAATAAATTCGCGATTAACAATATAATGCTTCCCATTCGCATTTAATATAATTGAAATAACTCACAGTATCGCAGATTACTTATTTTGGTAACAGTTGCCGTAGTAGAAACGGTGTATCTAATGACGACAATTAGGACGCTGGTGGTCTGTTATCGCAGATGTCGATAAGGACGGTGGGCAGCGGCGGGCACACCGCGGGACGAGACGTAACTATGATATTTCCAATTAGTGGTGGTAATGTTTTTATTATAGTTGCGACGTTTTTAAATACAACGGCGGCGATACGGCGGTGCTTATTACGCGTCCCGATAATAATATTAATGAACGGTAGACGCGTGAGATAATCGGTGTTTTACCTACTCGCGATCAACAGCGGCGGCGAGTTTAAACTACTACGGCGGCGGTATGACGATACTCTAGCCTTCCCGCGGTCGGGTGGCCGAGAATATTATGCGCGGCTGTACGACGATATTCTAGCCTTCCCACGGTCGGGTGGCCGAGAATATTATACGACGATACGGCGGCAACGGTTACGTGAAAACACTAGTTTGTGTTGGTCTAGGCCGAGTGCTCGTATGTGTCTAGCCTTCCCCAAAGGTGGCCGAGACTCGTTACCAGCACTAACCATACACCAGCCAAACTAATGCTCTCAAGAGCGGACTGCAGGTCGGTAGGTAACTGTATAGCGGCCTGGCTCCCTTATATGTAGTTGGTGGGTCCCGTGCGCGTATAGATTTCGGGTTACTTCTCGTTACCTCTAATGATATAGTTTCCGGTGCGCAATATATTTGACGTGGTGAGCGCTCTCTACCGGCCGTCAAGAGGTATTTAGTTATATATGTGCGACGTCGCTGGACAGTGCGTCGTGAGTATTGCCGGGGTGATATTTCATATTCGTTACAAGAAGCACAAGATATGTCCACAATTGTGTATTGGCTTTCACAGTGGATAAGATTTGGAGAACCCACACCACATGAAATAGTTACTGATTATTCTAATGCATTAATAGGGGTAGTTATACGGTCATTTGAAAATGGTATGACAAAACAACTTTATTGTAATGCAAGTTTATATAAATTAAAAAATGACCAAGCTCCATTACCTAATGTCTTTATCAGGTTAGATATTTCGCATTTCACAAAAATGATATGTAGATGGAAATGTTTCGTAACAAATTAAAATAATTTTTCGTTCGAGCTTCATTACTTTTAGCTTAATGTAAATCACTGACAATTTTTGAAACTATTTTTGTGAAGCCCTTAGTAGTGGCTTGTTCAGAAACTGTTGATATGATATTAAATTCTAATATAAAAACACCCGCAGAAATATTTCGCTATGATTTGGTTTGTCTAATAAAATATAATAATATACTTTACAATGAAACAGACGAAATGACACAAGAATACATCGATAATTGTAATGACATTAACGAAAACAATTATACTGGAAATGAATCCAATGATAGGCTGTCAGTATTTTTAAAAAACTTATCTAATCAAATTGACAAAAATAGTGTGATAGATGGTGATAGGCTTAATGCATATTATGTACCAGAACTTCGAAGAAATGTTTTTAGAATCGCAAAAGATTTTCCGTTATGGAGTAACGTCATGTTGCCAAATTACAACAGCGTATTTAAGACAGCAAGTTCAGCACCAGCCGAAGGGTCTATTGCCGAAATTAAAAGACAATTTAAAGGTAAACCACTCACTGATGATCGATTTGTAGCATCTCATTTGCAAGCTATAGAAAGGAATAAGAAGGTGTCTAGAAGTCGACAATTAGAATTAAATGATCAATATGAACAATGTCAAATTAAAAATAATAATTATGTATCACAAACAGTCATATATTACTGACGAAAAAAAAATTTAGTAGTAGTGAAAACGACAACGATAGTTTGAATAGTAATAATTTTAATCTAATGGATATTACTACAAACTCAGCTTACAAATCGGATAGTGAACACGAAAATGAAAATGATTCCATTAAAAAATTTGCTCAAAATGATTTGCTGGAAATTGAAAATGGGAAAAATAAAGCAAATAAAGCAAATAATCTCAATGCAAAAAAAAAAAGAGTTCCCAAGTACAAAGATAGCTGCCCTGATATTCAAAGAATATTAAACCGTTCTGGACTTCGATCAACCAATCACACATTACTATTAAATAGAAACTTGTCCCCGGCAATAACAATAAATAAAAAAAAAATATTGTGTACAACACCTGTGCCTTTGATTGTCTACTGACGGCTATAGCTATTAGTTATATTGAGTACCCAAGTTTCAGGAAATTCATGGATGAGGTTGACAAAGATAATAATTTCTTAGCTCTTTGCAAAGAGGTATCATGTCACGGTGCAAATAAGGAAGTTTACAAAAAAAAGAGGAATAATACTTTCTACATTAGTTAGTGTACAAGAACTTTACCATGGAATTTTTCAAATGAAATCAGAAATGAATGTTTGCCATTTCGCTCAACATGTTATGTTCAATACACCAAGCTTCATTGAACAACATATTTGTGACATGTGCTCAACTTTAAAAACTATAAACAATCCACTAATTATTATTAATTACAAGTCTATTTTTCAATATGGGTTCTCAGAGTTGGAAAGTACAATATATGAATATTTGGAACCACTCTCAACCAATTGTACAAAATGCAATGATGGTACAAAAAAGTCAATTACAAAGAAATTAACGACCCACATCCTTATAGAAGTCGATTGGTATACGGACAAATTATTGTCAAAAAAATATGGCCCTAACAACGGAACCTGCACGGTGGCAGATTTTCCAACTACTATGGAATTCAATAATAAAAGGTAATAATTTTATATACACTTAAAAAAGCTTTTAAAATATTACTCGACTCTTCTATATAAGTTATATAACTCAGTACCTAATTACATAATAATTTATTGCTTATCTCTATTAAATTATCAATTTTATTGATATTAATTGTGAACTATGAATATAGACAAATTTTATATTCAAAGTAAATATATTATATTTTTAATTCATGGTAATAATACTATGGTCTATGTTATATTTTCCATATTTCAGATATTGTTTGGCAGCTGGTATTAATTATATTGGTGATTCAACCACAGATTCAATGGGTCATTATACAGTACACTGCAGAAGAACTAAGGGATATTGAGAAATGCATAATGATGTTAAAGAAAACATTTTAAAAAATACAAACACTAAAAATATTATTGTATATGCAAGAATAGTATACACAATAATACAATACAATAAAATAAGTAGTTGCAATAATTATAAATTATGATGTTCTAATGTATTTCTTATAATCATAATAATATAAATATAAGTTTTATATATTTTTTTAAACTTCCTTTTTATATTGTATAATAATAAATAAAAGGTCAATATTTATTATTTTAGATTCTGAGTGGAACGATGAATGTATTGACTTTACAATGATGTGTGTTATTTTATTTTTGTGTTTGTCATCACGGTTTGGGGCAGTAAAACTGCTTCGATTTTCTTCAACAGTATCTTGTTTGATGGGAATGTTAGATAATATAAATATTATTAGGTAGGTCTAACACAGGCACACAGTAGTAGAAAGATCTTACGCGGATAAACGAGCAATATAATAACATAATTTCACATGATTTCCAAATACGTAAATCCCTCTTCCTAATACAAATAAACCTACTACAACACATTTTCGAGCACCAACGTCGTATCGGGGGTTATTGAACCGTCATCTCTCCGCAGGACACAGGCAACTGGTGTCGCGTCTCTTTGCCCGTTGAAGCAGGTCATTAATCCCGGGTGTTTATTGTACACTACGCATCATCTTATTATACCATATTTAATATGTTACAAGTCAATATCTTACAGTCATTAAAGACTCTAGAAAGGAGCCCCAGACATATAATATTTTATAAAACCCTGTGAATCAAAATACATATATTGCCCCGAAGGAAAACAAACCCTATGCAGAGTACTATTTACAAGAGCCGTCGCATAAGGTCAGTTATTGCATATATATTTACAATATAGACAACGCAAATAACATTAGGTATATAGACATAACATATTATATATAACATAGGTATAATACAGTGGTAGGACGACTTTACGCATACACTCTTAAAGGAAATACAAATGCATAACTGTTCAATATACACACACTCATACATTCACTCACAGTTCCTAAGAGATTAACACCTGTGAATAAGCCTATGTCGATTCGTCGGCGGATATTACGTCGTAGAGCGAGTCATTGAACCATCATTCCTCCGAAGGACACATTATATTTAAAAATTATAGTTTGAAAGAGTTGTTTCGAAAAATGTTTTTGTACGCTAACTAAAAATGATCTTAATTACTCTACCAAAAGCCAAAATTACTATAACTACTAATCGAATTTTAAGTGAATAGTATTGCTAAATAGTAATTTTTAAAGCATTTAAAGTTCGTTTATGACAAAGTACTTCAAAATAACAAAAATGAGCAAATTATTTTGAGTTAGAAATGTATACAAATTTTTCTTTTTCAATCTATAATGTGTGTGATTCTACGCAGTCACCATTTTCCCGTGCTGTCGTCCGATTGCGTCATCCGGTTTCCAACTAGGTCCCACTCCACTGGGAGTGAAGACTGCACATGTCTCCTCTTGGAGAAGGGGGGTAGTATCATGCATATAGTGATATATACATAGATTAATAGATCATATGATCTCCCTACTACCCATTTGTGATAAGCATTGTCAAAGACCTTGAGGTCGTTTCAATGAACAAATATAGAAAAAGAAAAAAAAATATAAGATTTCAAAATTTATTACACAATTTCTCATAAGTATTTCTAACTTTATCAAAAAACAAAAATCTACCGGAAATTCAAATTAAACATTTATGAGCGTTAGAAGTTCCAAACGTTTATAGCTTAGCTATAATATCATCAAATGTACTTAGTAATATCATATTATACTCACTGACCATCTTCACTCGGAACAGTTTTGCTTATACAATGATAATATATCAATGAATGCAAATTTAACACAATCCATTACAATGACCCACTTGTAACCAATTGTACAGCAGAGTGACACCCACTTACCCACCTTTTTAACTTTAATTTTCTTAGAATCTAGCAAATTTTACTAGTAAATCCTAGTAATACCAAGATTATTTTTGTACATACATAAATTTTTATTTATTTTGCAAATAAATTAGAATTTAAATTTCATACTCACTAAATATTATTTTCATGTATTTATTTGTATATTCGCCCATGCCTAATTAACATTATATAGAATCATTATTTTATCATAAAAAATTTATTATAAAAAAATATATTACTATAGAAATACATAAATTAATAAGAAATTAATCACTAGAAAAAAAATGTTAAAGTAAAAAAAAAAAAATCAGTTTTCTTATATTCCCATATTTTCTTGACAAATTTGAGCAGATAACTAACCTAGATGCTTTAAATGAGTTTGTTATGTTTATTGTAAGCATTTAAACATGTCTTACAAGATAAAATAGTATCATACAAAAAAGCTTTTTAAACGTCGAATATTTTTCAAATTTGACTTAGTAGAACTACCTAAAAGTATAACGAACACGTTTAAGAAATTGATATTTATAAAGTTGAATAATAGTTTCAACAGAATTGCATAGTCTCATGCAGTATTCAGTTTATTAATAATACATTTATATTTTATATACATATAGGTATATAATATTATATATTATATTCACAAATGTTGTATGTTGTAATTAGGTATGTGATTGTTATATTATAGTATTATAAATTATTAAAATATTGTGATAATATTAAATGATACGTCAGAGTTCAAATAGATTTATTCAGAATACACAAATGGATCGTTGTCCAATTTCTTATTTCTATACAATGAAAACATTTTGTTGTTGTATATAAACAAAAACATTTACTAACTTTTCGTTTCTGCTTGTTTTAAAAAAGTTTCTGTGTGGGCCTTAGCTGTAAGATAAATAATATAAGTTATAGCATTGTAAATTAATAATAATAAAATTAAAAACAATTTGTTGTTGGGGTGCATGCGTGCAACTGATCTACCCAATTGACTAATGGCAACCCAATAATAAATACTAATTTATTAATTTTTATTTCTTCATCCTGTAACCAATATCAATCATTTATAAACAAAAATGACCACCATATATCTTAAAATCTTTATTCCTACAATAACATCGTGACACGAGATTTTTATATATTAGATTATATGTGATGGACTGATTGTTATTTTATAATTTTAATATAATTAATTATAATAATGATGTTTTATAATCCACGATTTATATTGTTAAATATTAATTTAGAAACAGATTATACTTAACAGATTCAACAACCCATAGCATATGACAACCAATCACAGCACAGTATGAACGCAACACACCGTATTATAGGCTTTTGGAGGACTTACATGCCCCCCTTACATCACAAGGACACCGCAAGTACGGCTATAGACAGGGGAGTTAACCATGGGCGTAACCCGAAAAACGACCGAGATACCACAAATCCATCCCGATAGTAAGCACAGCGAACAACCGAATAAAATAATCCTACAAACAATATCAGTGACTCAACAAATACGGAAAAAAATATCAACTCCGTAGAAACCAAAAGAATACCCCTAATTTTCCTGTCAACAAAACCTGAATATCCGTGGCGAATTGTAGCAAAAGAACTCTACAAAAACCCTGCTCATGTATATGTGAAAGCAAAAACCACGTCAAAGTCAAACGAAATTCAACTAAACTGCTATGACGAAACTAGCTTTCGCTCTGTACAATCCTTCCTTGTCTCAATCCAGGATAAAGAAGGTTGTCACACTCACACTCTTCCAAGTCAATGAACTCTAAAAATTGTCATTAAAGGTATCCCGCTAGATATATCCAACCAGGAAATAACTGAAGAACTCGAATCTAATGGTTTTGAATCCACGTTCATCCGAGCATTATTCAAAAATGGTCATAGAATCCCACTTCACATGATTACTTTAACCGATATTGATTAAGCCAAAGAAATTTACCAAATATCAAAACTCTTTTTTGTCAACGTTAAGATCGAGCCGTATAGATCATCAGGACCGGCACAATGCTATAAATGTCAAAACTTCGGCCATTCTTCTCTCAAATGTGATCACTCTGCACGATGCGTAAAATGTGGAGACGCCCATGCTTCTAGCTTGTGTACCAAATCACCAGACGTAGCACCTAAGTGCTGCTACTGTGGGGAAATTCATACTGCTAACTATCGAGGATGCTCCTTCTATACAAACCTTACGAAACAGAAAGAATCTCAAATCAGAAACCAGCCAAGAAACTTCAGCCAACCTCATCACATCATTTCTCCGCCTGCACAAGAATCAATCATCTTACCAAACAATCCAGCACCTCAAAATCACTCAAAAAAATCATTCGCTGAAGTTACCAGTGGCCACAAACCTCCTACCTCTGAGCCCTCAATCGCTGTCACTAAAGTACTGCAAATAATATACAGACTTCTAGAAGCAGCACATAAATGCAAAGATCTCACAATCAAGGACTCATTAACACAATAATGTCAATCATCTCAGAAATACTATCCCGAAATGAATAACTTAAATATTCTTTTTTGGAACTGGAATGGTATAAAATATAAAATTAACTAACTACAAGTATCCGCAAGACTAAACAACACCCACATTATCCTCTTACAAGAAACTAGAATAAGTCCATCAACCATACTCAAAATACCAAATTACTTCACCTACAGACAAGAACGTTCACTCAGACCCAGATCTCCACCAATTTGCAATTTGCTTAGGTTGAACGGCTGGTGGCCTATCTAGAGCCCCAGGCTAAGCCTTTTCACTCTATATGAGGTGGAAATGGTTTATACTATTGGTCAGTCTAAGCTAGTCGTGCTAGGTGAGGGTTTTTGCTTCTGTGATAGCGTGTGTCTTAGGGATTTTGTTAGTTTCAGAGCTTCATCTTTAAGAGACGGAGTGTTTGTTGAACTAAGTAGATTTATATTGGTTGTGAGGTAGTGGGCGCCGGTCATGGTTCGTAAAGCTAAGTTTTGGAAGGCCTCGATCCTGGTCCTTGTATGTTGGCCAATGAGGTGTCTCCAAATTGGTGCCACATATAGTGTTATCGGCTTTATGTATATTTTGTTAATGAATAACCTGAATCGTAGTGGGAGCGCGCTGTTACGATTTAAAATTGGATGTAGTTCCGCTCGGGCGTCACGCGCTTTTTGTAAGGTGTTTCTTACGTGTTTTTCAAATTTTAAATTGTAATTTATGGTCACTCATAGGTATTTGGCGTGGTGGCTCCATTCCAGGCACTAGTTTTGTATGTTTAGCTTCATGGTATAATTTTGGAAGTGAGGTCCAAAAATTACTGCAACCGTCTTCGATACATTGATCTGGATTCTCCACTGGGTAAACCAATCTATTGTGGTATCCAATTGGCGCTGTAAGGCTAACACAGCATATTTCTAGTTACGGTTGTTTGCGTACAAAAGTGTGTCGTCAGCAAACAGGACTACTGTGACAGGACTTGGCGTAGGGAAGTCATTTGTGTAAATCAAGTACAAGAGCGGTGACAGGCACGACCCCTGAGGAACACCAGCTTCGATATTCCGCGGTGAAGAGAGGGGGTCATTTATTTTGATTTGGAATGTTCGATCTTTGAGAGAGGAGTTTATTAGTTTTACTACTGAGTGGGGGGTGTTAACATTCAATAATTTTTAGATGAGTCCCTCATGCCAAACGCGGTCGAAGGCTTTCGCCACATCCAAGAAAACTGCAACTGTTTTTACCTTTTCGTGTGATTTACGAGTTAGATCGTCCACTAGTGTTATTAGTTGTATTGTCGTGGAATGACCAGCACGAAAGGCATGTTGCTCACTTCTGATTTTTGTGTAGGTATTTAACTTTACTAGTATTATTCATTCGAATATTTTTGACAGGATATTTAATAAAGAGATGGTTCTGTGGTTATCTGGTATGAGAAGATTTTTCATAGGTTTGAGAATCACCAACATCTGAGCTTTTTCCACTGGTCGGGGAAATAGGAATGTCTAAAACAGCATGTGTATATGTTCCCCAGAAGGATAAATGCTTTTTTTGTTAGGTGTTTCAGTGCTTTGTTTGTTATGCCATCACCATCAGGCGCTTTTTCTGATGGGAGGCGTTTTACTATATTCCATACTTCATTTGGTGAGACATATATATTTCAGATGGAGGTATGTTTGTGTTGTGGAGTTTTTTACTTCAGGAAGTGGTGGACCCGGGTTGTTTTGGAATTGGGCAGTCATTGTGTCTGCGAAAAGTTCGGCCTTTGATTTTTGATCGTAGATTGTTGTCCCCTCTGGGTTTTTAGTGGTTGGAAAGGAGGAGGTTTATGAAGAAGTCTTAAACTTTTATGGATTTTTTGTTAAAATTAAGGGTGGAAGTGAAAATGTGCCATTCTGATATTCTGTGACGGGTGAGAATGTCCTTTATGTAAGACACATACACGTTGTAGAGTGTTTTCGCTCTTTGATACTTCAGGAAGATGTTCCATAGAGAGGGAAGCATATCTGTTGGGCGTAATAAATACTTTTCCGTTTATTTTGTCATTCTTCGTAGGCGACGAAGCCGAATATAACTGACGTTTGGACGCGTTTTTATGATACATGATTGGGTTTTATTTTATATGCGACATAACGATAAAATAACACTCGTGACGACGAAAAGATGCGATAACGCAGGTACGCGAGTACCGCACGTTGCACACTATGACGGTTATCGCGGAACTGAAGTGACCTTACTTATTTCACCGGAAAGGAGAAAGATTCAACGGAATCGCGGTTTGTTTCTAAGAAGTTTTGGATGGTACGGAACGAATTTTCATCAGGACAGTTAATTTTGATTTGTGACAGAGTGGATGAAATTTTTGCAGAAACATTTTCAAGAACGTTGATTTTTAACATTGCCTTGGTAAATTTATGCCACGATAAACTTGGACGAGTTAGAACAAAGATTGGCGGGAGACGGACAGTATGTTTAAGCTGAATATTAGAAAATTACGATGTGGAAGAGTATGATGACTCACCTGAAGATAAAAATTCAGCGTCTGACGTGTCTGAGCTTGACGGCAGATGATCATCAACCAGCCGAGGGTTGGACGACTTTATTATTGATTTCCACCAGCTGGTGGCACCGCCATACTTATACGTAAAAATGTAGTACACAACCATGAGGATTTGAATACTACCCTTGATTTAACCACAGTTACGATAAAACTCGGTAATGAGCAAATTCGTATCACATCTATGTACTGAAGCCCAAATACTCATTTGAAAACAACTGATCTGGACGGACTGGCCAACCAGGGAGGCCTCTGTCTAGCGACAGGAGACTTAAATGCAAAAAACCAGTCCTGGAACTGACACAACACAAATCAGGCAGGCAGAACTCTCCTATAACACATGGAATCGTCCAACACCTATTCCATTTACGCACCAAACTCTCCAACCCATCACTCCTACAATCCACTACACAGGCCTAAAATATCGGACATCGCACTTGCAAACCTTCCCTACAGCGATTCACCCTAACCAATCATAATGAACTAACATCAGACCAAAATCTGATCGTAATGACCATAAGCGAGTCTCCCATAACAAGCACCCCTCCAGCAGCTAAGAAGAGGATTAACAGGTCAAAATTCAAACAATTATTACTGCGTAAATATCCTAAACAGAAAATCAACATGGTGAATCCCTCAGAAATTGGTAACGAGGTCTTATTAATTACCTCAACCATCCAATCAGCAATTACGGAATGTTCATACTCTACGAACCAAACCCAGGTCTCCGAGTCACTCCCAACCAAGATTTTACAAAAAATCACCATCAAACGGAACCTAAGGAAGGACTGGTAATGCACAAGGGATCTGGCAGTCAAGTCTATGCTGAATTCCCAAATAACGTACGTCAGAACCCTCCTAAAGGAACACCGCCAATCAACATGGGACAAATTCACAAGCACCCTTAATTTCCAAGACCGTTCACTTTATAAACTAAATCGTCGCTTACTCCATAAAAACTAGCAATTGCTCCATTGAAGTCTATCAATGGCCAAAAAATCTATGACACCAAATCCAAACTAGAGCTATTTGCTGATACAATGAAAGAGAAGTTCACTCCTAATCAGGGGATTGACCTCCCAGAAGTAACACATTCAATTGAAGAGCTCAATAGAAGTACAACCAAATCAACTCTGTTCACTTCCCCCAAGGAAGTATGCGAAACAATAAAAAACCTATCACCCATCAAAGCTCCAGGCTGCGATAACATACCGAATGTTGCACTCAAACACCTACCTGCCTCTACTATTGTTAGCTTAAATAATATTTTCACCACATGCCTAAGGCATTCCCATTTTCCCAAACCCTGGAAAAATGCTACAATATTTATGATTCCCAAACCCCACAAAGATTACAGTTTACCAAATAACTATCGGCCAATATCATTACTTACTACAATGTCAAAAGTTTTCGAAAAAGTGCTTCAAAACCCCCTCATGAAACACATCAAGCCAAGTGCTACACACGTTCAGACACGGGCATTCGACCATAACCCAACTTTTCAGACTCATCGACGATCTGGTAATCAATACTAACAAAAACAGACACGCCGCAGCCATATTTCTAGACATGGAAAAAGCCTTTGACAAAGTTTGGCCTGATGGACTAATTCACAAACTTCACACAATGTTAACAGCCCCCACTCTTCTAGTAAAAATCACACAATCTTTTTTGTCAGACCGAACCTTCAAAATCAAAATCTCTGACCGTACATCTACAGAAAGAAGAACAGAATCATACCCCAATCATTTGGAAAAATATGGCAACTTATCTCGGTGTCACCTTCGACAAAACACTTCGGCTACACCATCACGTCAACTCTTGCGTTCACAAAGCCGAGCAAGCCAGAGCTGCACTGTACCCGACCCTAAACAGTAAATCTTGAATACCGATGCCAACCAAATTCTCCATATACAAAATTTACATCAGACCAATTTTCCTATACGCTGCTACAGCTTGGGGTCCACTCATAAGTGAGTCAAATTGGAGAAGCATTGAGGCGGTTCAAAACGTAGCTATACATAACATCCACCGGTGCCCACTAGAAACAAAAGAATCCTTACTCAACTCAACTTACCTGTTTTTTCCATCATTATATTGAAATATTTATAACATAATCCTTTTATTACGAAAGTCATGGACCTCGAAGATGGGCGGCGTCTGACGACATAACTCCTTTACCAATTGTATTTAAAACAGCATAACTTTAATAAAAATAAACAAACAATTTATATGCAGCTTAAAACTATCGTGTTTATACTTTTAACAAACGGCAGCAAACTATCATAGCATGATCCGATTCAAGTTATTTAATATTATATTATGCTAATAATAAAAACTGTAGTTTTGTACCAAATAAGCAGTCCATTTTATCATAAACAAAAACTAAGATTATAAAATCAAAAGATTGTCACAATATTGAATAATATTAGAATTCAAATAAATTTATTCAGCATACAAATTTAAATTATTTGTAAGCGTCTTAACTCTATATTGTGCACATTTTATGTTTCACATAAAAAGTATGTATTTACTAACATGGTCGCATTACGTCTATAGGATCCATAACATTCAATTCAGAGCCCACAGCTGTAATATAAATAATATAAAAATGCATTAATCATAATAAACAATTAAAAACATTAGAGTTATATACTAAATGATTTAATGTCAACGTTTTAGAGCTATGATTATTCTATAAAACTTAACCAAACAAAAGTGCCATTGTGAAAAAAACCTTGTTTTTAATGGAGGCATAAATATGAAATTAACTTAAACTCCTCGATATCATATTATTTTATAAATTTACAAAATGTCCATGAAAATACAAAATGTCCAAAAACTTATTCATGGGCTATTCTTAAATTTAATCTGAGCACTGCAAATCAATTTTTTTAGTGGGTAGTTCAATACGATAATTAATGTGTGTACCACTAAATCATTAACTCAGCGTTTCTCAACCTGGATGAGGGTTCTCATCGGTCAGAAATAATTAAATGTGGATGTAGAAAAACAACTTTTTTGTTTACATTATAAATACAATATTATTATAATGGTACTAATTGTATAGAATTTAATTGATTTTGATAAATGTAAGTTGTGCAAGGTCACCAATTACATACATGAAAAACACTATGTCCATGTGTTTGATACTGGTGGTGTTATCGCGTCACTGCCGATTACCACGATCCAAGTGGTCACCACTAACATTGACCTCAGTATCGATTAACGATAATTGGTCCCCCTACTCCACCATTTGCCTGTGCTATCATGATAATGTTTCACCGGCCAGCCCATGTATGCTGTTGAAGATTTTGCTCACCAACATATACAGTGGCACAGTTCACCACACGAACATGTAAGAAAATATGAATTGTGTACGATCACTTACGTCGTAGAGCACCGGTCAAATTAATTGAACAAAAATTAAAACTTGCAGATGAAAACGTGGACCCGCCTACATACATTCAGAGCTATATACATGGAGCGCTTTTTCCCAATATGATACGAGACCCTTATAAAATTAGCAGAACAACTATGACAGATAGATATACAAAACACCCAACAAACTTGTAGGCAACTTGTTGGATATTGTTGGATTACCCCCAGACTTGGTTGGACTTTATTTCCGTCGGTAGAGCTTTAGACACTTTTGTGCTGTCCTCTATATTCCAACAGCACTACTTTACGTTAACAAAATTTCACCTTTATGAAAAATATCCAGCTTTATTCGTTAGACATTGTTAACCCACTCATTTGCATGTTTTTTTTATTAGTGAAGATTCTAAGCACCCAGTACTATTGCCCAAGACATGGCACCATACGGAATTAGTGATTTTACACAACCGAATGGCAATGGAAATACAACTCTCCCGTGGCTCCCCATATTGGAAGAATTTGGGTGGCGGCAAGCAAGAATTCCAAGACTCATTGTAAGAAGGTGATTGGCACACAGGTGTTAACCATGGAAGAGTTGACTACACTCATGATTTGAATTGAGGCAAAACTGAATTCACGGAAAATTTCAGCATTTTCTAGTGATCCCAACTATGTTTCTGCACTAATCACGGGCCATTTTTTGATTGGACAACCTCTTGCAGCCATTCCAAGTCAAAATGTTGGTTATTAATTCAGCAGGCTCAAAGATAATTTTGGAAACTTTGGTTTCATGAATATCTTCATGCCCCATTAATTCACCACTGCAATCAGTGGTGACATGGCAACTTAGCAGAGTCATTGATGTTCATCCAGGGCTAAACAACGTGGTGCGCGTTGTAACATTTAAAACAGCTGAAGGCATCTTGAAAATACTGGTGGTGAAACTTCTTAAGTTGCCAGTGTCCTAATAGCTTACTCCAAGTCTTTTCCCATTAATTAATTTCCAATTGTATTATTTTGTTTATGTGTTTTTGTTTAATTTTATTTAACATATTAATTAATTTAATGACTATGCTGACTTTAAGATACTTTTTAAAGTGTTTATACTTTCAAAGGCGGGAGTATGTTTAATACAGCTAGGTGGTGTTTCGCGTCACAGTCGATAACAAGGATCCAAGTAGTCACCAGTAGCACTGACCATGGTATCTATCAACAATAATTGCCAGCCCTCAACTACCCCTCCTCGCCAACTCATTCTAAAAAAAAAAAGAATTGATTTACAAAAATCCGAAAACATGATATATTTGTATTTGGACTTATTTAACGTTGTTAGAGTATAAGACAATTATAGGCGTGAAGTATTCAAAGCTTTTAACCAATAAATATAATACTGCCCAGAAGCTAGGCCAACATTTCCGTTATTGACTATAATAAATGAAATAAACAATAATTGTTGTAGGTACAGATTTTGTTGAATTATATTCAAATTTGCACCACCAACTAAAAAAAGTAGATAATACAGAGTGAGTCACTGTAATAGTGTAAAGGATGGTCTTAAATTTGAATTCAAAGATATAATATCATTATATACGAAAAACGATTCTGAGTGGAGACGATTTGTCAGTCTAGGATATTTTATATTATATTTATATTGTTATTATTTATTATTAATAAGATAGTCGATACGTTGAATTAATATTATACAATAAATTACATAAATAACTATAATCGTGATGATACACAGGTGATGACAGTAGCAAAAAAACAGTTACACATCATTGTAAAACAAATATATTAATCACTCCGCTCAGAATCTAAAATTATCACATTATCAAATTATCATTATTAGTAGTTTTGCAGTGTGCTCTAAAAATAAAATCTATGTTGGATTAATTTGACACCATTGTTTATGTTTATGGGACGAGACAATTTTCGGGTGTAAGCATCAAATTTTAAATTTGTCTGGAAAGCAATATCTAGAGCAACCAGAAAATTTTAAAATAAAAATATTAAAAATTGTTCTTTTATGTTTTTATTAGTGCATTGTACTTCCAAGTATAGAAATCTTTTATTACGATGTATGATTGAACGTGAATATGGTAAGAAATTCACAGACATATATAATTAAATATATTCCTCACCATGCAAAAAATGTATTTTTTGTTTATATATAAATACAATAATTTCCATATCATATTAATTACCTTTATTCTTGGAAACTTCCTTAAATTGCTCTAAATAAAAATAAATGTTTGTATTAAAACATTTTGAGCACTGTGAGAAGTATTAAAAATATGTATTAGATAAGCTAGTAAAATTCAAAAAAATTATGTAATTTTTAGAGGTAGAACGCACTGTCTAAAGTTCAAACAATTTAACCAATTTAAACTTTAGTCTTACAATTAAAAAGTTCAGCTCGACTTCGGTTCGAGACCAAATATTCGTGTTCTACCAATCTCTAGAATAATTTGGTTTTATTGTGTATTGGAGTTTGAAAGTCAAATTTTAATTCATATTATGTACATTTGGATTAATACATTTAAGACACAATATTTGTAGAATTATATTGAAACATGGAGAATTGGATTTGTACTTACCATAGGCTATATCGTATACATCGTACTTATTGTCTGAAAACAATTTTAATGATTATGTTATGTACAGCATTTTGAACATCTAAAATACATTTTTAACATTAATTTACTAAAAACTAGACTCCAAATTATTACCTGTCAACTAAGTAGTTAGTATCTAGGTATTAGTTGAATAATTATTTAAACATTTTTTTACAAAAAACAACTTTATATCTTATTACTTAATAATACCACTCTTTTTCGAAGCCATTTATAATCTCTGGTTTTTTTTTATTTTTAAGAATAAAAAAAATACATCATTAATTAATTTAAATGTTAACCATAAAATAAAATTGTATTTCTATTGCATTAATCATATTATTTTCAAATGATATTTGTCATTAATTGTTAAGACTAAAATAATACATAGGTATTAAACGCTTACCTTTATTTCCGACTAAAGAAAAAACAATTTTACAATAGTACAGTAAGTTTACAATATTTCTCAAGTTAATTACATTTTCTTAGATTCTAAAACATTATTATAGGTGGTATGAGGGGGAAAAATTTACATAGTAAAATTTTAATTTCCATTTTCAATGATAAAAATGATAAAAATAATGTGTAGACAGATTATTGTTTTTTTTTTATTTGATACGTACGTATATATTATTATATATTGCTATTGTATCGTGGTCGGGGCTACTGGATGAACATTTAAATATAGAATATTCAGGGAAGAAGTTAGTTTCTTTTTAATATATTTTAACCGTAGTTAGGGAGCATGAATGGCATTTAGGATTTTAACAATGCAAAGAAATTACGATTATTCCAAATAATTGTTAATACATAGAAGTGTATTATACTATTATTACTAAAGAACAAAGATTACCATAATTTGCTTCTGACTGTGAGTTTAGGTACACATATTGTAATCGCGGAGAACTAGCGTTCTCTTAGATATGGATATTTGGTTGTAGCCTTACAATAATTATAAATGTAGCACCAAAACAGGCCTAATAAATAGTCAGCATAATATTGTAAATAATAGGTACATATTATACATAACATATAGATATATAGTATGTGCCTACTATACATATTATTATGTTTATAATAATATATAAGTAACGATGTACCTAACAATCGTTTCAGTATAATTATATATGCAGTGTATTGTAAATTTATTGATAATAAAAAAAAATTATTAAAAAAATACGAACAATGTTAGAAGCATATTACAAAAACTAATTAAAAAAAGCAACACTCTAGTTTTCTAGTCAAACAAAAAAGTATAAATAACTTAGACCTAAAAAATTATCGTTTAATTTAGATAATTGTAAATCAGATTTTATAATCAAAGTGTAGTTTTTTTTAATTACAGAATTAATGCAAATTTGATAGATATCTTGACAAAATCATTGACAGTCAACTTATTGATTTTAATAATATGATATTATATACAATTAATTTAAAAATCACTTACGTATTTGTGTTTGAAAACCCCCTAAATTTTGAATGAAATTTATTTTTAGAGTATTCGTCGTCATAAAATTTAGCCCAACCACCAAATAATGCCCAAGAGTCCTGCCTAGGCATTTGAGTTTCGTTGGCTTTTTTGTTAAAGTTACCAACGGACCTCATGACTATTTCTGATCTCCTTAAATTAAACTTGCCAGCTGACCGCAGAGTAACACTTGTCCTTAAATTCTTACATGGGTTGTTAAGTGGTAAAATTGCTTCTTTAAACCTTTTATCACAGTTAAACTTTAAAGTTCCTCTTAAACACACCAGATCTCATGCTCCATTCCATGTTCCAACTTACTCCACCAACTATTTATCTATAATGAACCATTGAGGCGTCCCATGCTAAATTCCAATATGAACCCCGATTTCCTTGTACCTCTAATACCTTTTAATTGTTGTCTTATTTTATGTTATAATTAAATAATTAATTATATTATAAATACGTATATTGTAATAATTGTTATACATTGTAAAAAGGGAAATGCCCGTTAAAGTATAATTATAAATATAAACTTATTTTAAACCATCCATAAACTAAAACTATTCAATCATACATTTTCATTAATTTGTTAGAATATTAATTTTTTTTGTTGTCCTATTATTATTATTCTACAATAACTCCCACTTATCTTTCTTTCTTTTCACCTGTGTTGCGTGACAACAACGGTAGTCTACTGCTGAGTTTAGTCGCCACACTCAGTACAAAAATGTAAATCATTCCCAAAATGGGAATTTCTACAGAATATTGCGACACTGGCACACGAATATTTCCATTAAAATTCTAATTTATTCATGCAACTGTCTAACTGCGTCTGTTACTTTAATGAATCTTGTATTCAACATCTGGCCTCAGCAAATTAGGTATATTATTATTATTAAAACAGAAAAAAAATATTTGTATTAAATAGTACTTCAAGAAAGTAAAAAAAAAATATTGAGGTTTTATGAACATTGTGCGCGTCCAATTCAATATAACATAAATAGGCAAGAATATTATAAACAAAGAAAAAACATAAACTGATAGGTAATTCTTATACCCTCAAAATCAAACCAGAATTTGTTGCTTGTTTAGTTGATATATTGGAAGATGACTCAAATTATTTGTCAAAGATCTTATGGACAGATAAAGCATGTTTCCATCATAATCACAATTTCTTACTAGAGTGATGATAATCTTGACTATTTAATATTTATTGGCACCAGTTCATAATACCAATGATATACATGCATATTTAACAGAGATTTATATGTATATTAGTGTATTATATATATTAACATTTATAATCCTTCTTTGATCTTGTACTTTCAATTGTCAAATGAAAAATATGTTTATGTAATGTAATCATAAATAATTTAGATCACATTAATGTATATATCAAACAATATTCAAACGTTCAACGTGTATACTATTTCTAGGCACTTATACGTACTTAGAATTGCTTATAGTTATCAAGAGCTCCAAGTAGATTTTTTTTCGATATTTGAATTTTGAAGCAACTTATGACTTATCGGCATTTTAAAATGCGTTAATCAATAATCCAAATGTTTTATCACATATCCAATTGTATTCACATTTCACAAACATGGTAAATGGTAATTTTTTTATACGATTTAACGCTTATATAAATGATTTTTGTAAAACAATAAATTTTATATTCTATATTATTTCCTATAATATTGTCTTATACAATATAAAGTTACAATAACAAATATTTTTAGTTGCAATAAATTACACTACGGCGCCTGACCACATCCACCCACAAACCATGATTTAAGATATACAGATTACTCGACGGAGCATTATTTGTGAAGCCCATTCCCATTGTTTATCATTGATTACGGCCTGCTAGAAGTGCAGTTAGCGCCCAAATTGTGCACAACTAGGTAACCACTTTTTCCATCTTTTATTTCTATTAAATCCTACTAAGTATATTGTTGTTATCGTCATATTTAAAATAATTAAGTACACTCAAAGTTTTTATATTTCCCCCAAAATATCTCATTAATATTTGAACATATAAAATACACCAACTATTTTTCCTGAATTTTCTTATTTTTATGTAATAACTTGCATAAATGCCTCTCTGGTATTTTATATTTTATTCTTAATTTTTTATTACTTGGCTCATAGGTAAATAGCCCTAACTAGTAGGTGCAAATAAGGCCATAGAACTATAAAACTGCAGAATTGTCGCGAGGTATACTTTAATATACTTTAATGAAATACTTAATATAATTTATGTACAACTTATTCTTTTAATAATGATTAAGATAATTTTCAAATAATAATAATATCGTATATAATATTGTTTACCTATGATATTATGCATGACCTCTTATTCTTTTACTTCACTTAAAATACCCATATAGCTTATGAGTATATCAAATTATTTTACTTACACAAATAGAATCTATGAAAAACAGTATCTGTAAACACAAAATTTTAATTTTTTAATTTTTAATATAGCATATCATATCTTGAAACATAACAATAGTTTATAATATAAATAATAATAAATAATATTATGTTCATTACTCGATCTTTCTTTTAGATTCTGAGCGGAACAATAAATGTACAGATTTTACAATGATGTGTAATTCAACGATTATTTTACCTTTTTTTAGCTTTAAGCATAGATCTGTATCACGTATGCCACCTAAATAAATAGTTTATTGTTATAATTTCTCATAAACATTGGTAAAAAAACAAATATGAAGGATGTGTTTGGGAATATCAATATTTTTACATGGTTGGATTTATAAAAGCAGATTTTGATTGTAACGAAAAACAACTATTTTAAAAAGATATAAGGATATATAGATTTTTAAAAGATTGTTTTCATTAGTCAATTGTAATGAGTTTCAATATTTATTTTTTAATAAATGGTTATATAATATACTTAATTACCCAATGGACAATCAGTTATTTTTCCTTGAATTATTTTAAAACATAGCCATAGAAGTCCCAATGAGATGTACATGGCGTATTAAAAATAACAATTAATTTTTTCTGATTAAAATATAATACAATATAGAACTATGGATTGCAATTGTAACTGATTTTAAAGGAAATAATCAATCGCTGGGACTTTCTGTAACACAAATGCAATGACAAAGTTTCAATGGTATGTAAAAACATTTTATTTTGTTGGACCACCACATTTGTATTGTATCAGATGCACAGGTGTGATGTGTTTGCATATAAGTTATTATGTACGTATTATTATGTATTTTACTCGCCTCATTTATGTACACTAACAATATTTTGTATGAAATAAAAATTGTAAAATTCATAGGTTTTTATTCAATAAGCTTTACTGAAAATTGGTGAACAATTGATTTTGACTAAAACTAAATGTTCGTAAAAGTACATGTTTTTCCCTATTTTAGATTTTCAGTCCAACGAAAGAATTTATCTATTGATGTATAATGATAAGTTTTTTTCTATCTGCCATCAATTTTTAGACAATAAAAATTCTACAATTTTACACTTCAACATATTTTCTGGTTGAAAATTAGGGTTTTGAAAACAAAACAAATTTAAATTGCTCAAAACGGAATATTCTTAAAATATTACCAGTAAAAATATTTTTTTATGAGAATTTAGTTATTTCTCGATGAATATTTAATGTTACATTTAATCGAAGACAAATGTTTATAAATTTCAAACTCAAATAATTTGCATGTTTTCGTGATTTTGTCAAATTTTGTCAAAATTCTAAATATTCAAATATTCATAAAAATATATTTACTCTCAATTTTAAATTCCTAGTGGAGCGATGAATGTATTGATTTTACTATTATGTGTGTTTTTTTCTTCTTTTTTTAAATTATTGTTTGTGTCTTTTTTTTGTGTGTCCTGTACACGATAAGTAGTCGAAACTAGAAATTATGCTTCGATTTTTAACTTCAGTATCTTTTCTGTAGGAAAAGTCAATCTAGTCTGTGCATTGAGGTGATTGGGGTTGATATCGTTAAAATTTATTTTGGTTTTTGGTGTAACTCTTAAAAAAATTTCTATTGATAAATGTAAATTTCTACTATCAATTGATATTTATATTAGCATTTTGAGCTACTTATAGGCATACGACCATTTCGAGTCTCAATAATTTTTTTTTAAATTACTGTCAATAAAATATTTTATTATGCTTGGTCAGAAAACTTGTAAATGTAATACAGTGTTCCTCATAAGTTTTTGTTGGTGGAAATTAAAAAAGAAGTTGAGCAAACTTGAGTAAATCCACATATACACTTTTATGAGCGTTTGAAATTAAATGATATATTGTTACAGAAGCAACTAAAAAATATTTAAAATAAATATACACCTGTATTTTTACAATTATTTATATTTCGAATATTTTGATGAAATTGATGAAATTGAAAATGTACAAAGTTAAAGTTAAAAATATACATATAATATGTTAAACTTTTATAGATAAAGATTAAAAATGTAAAACAAAGTTCCACGTAAGTATGTAATTTTGTACTTAATCAAAAAATATATTTAAAACACAATTTTTTTTATAGTTATTTTAAGTTAATATTTCAATGAAATTAAATCTTAAATTACCAAAAATAACGAATTTAGTTTTTTTTTATTATAAATTAAAATTATTATTGTTGGGTACTTGAAACTTCTCAAGTATATTTTATACAAGTATTGAAATATAATAATATGCAAATAATATCAATTCAGCCTGCCAACTACCGTAATAATAATAACAATATAAATACAATATAAAATATCCTTGACCAACCGTCTCCGCACAAATTCGTTTTTGTATGCAGTGATATTATATAATTTAATTCAAATTTAACACTATCCATTTCAGCGACCCATTTGTATGCAGCGCCTGGTACCTGCATACAATCAACCTCGCACTTTTCATCATTTACGATTGATACAAATGCCATGGGTGGCGGAAACGAAATAACATATTATTAAATATTTCCCTTTATTAAAGACACAAAACCAGGCCCTTAAAAGAAGTACTTAATTGTATATTGCGTTTTTAATGAACACTTATTTTTTTTAGATGTAGAACTTATGTACTCGAAAAAAATAATTGTTTCAAAATGTAATGGTCAAACGTTTTGAGCCTCTAAACCGATGCCAATTTGTATCCTAATCAGGGCTTAAAACTGGTAACCGGTTTGTAACGAAAACCGGTAAAAACCCATAAATTTGAGAACCGAAAACCGATACCCGCTTTTAGTTTTGGAATGCTGGAAGCGGTTATTGGTTATCGGTAATCAACGTAAATATCTAAATATTAACATTAAAGCGGTTACCACATATTTTCAGTCCCGGTTTTATAACCAAAACCTATTCCCGACCAAAAAAATTAACGGTTTTTTCGTGGAATGTAATACTTGAATTATGTCAAAAATTATGATTACATTATAGGTAGTTGAATTTAATTTTCCAGCTATTTTTAAATTTTTTTCCCCAATTAATTTCTGTCTAATATTAATTACCTGTTGTGAATATCACATATATAGGTATAAGTGTATAACTATATATTTTAAATACCGCCATAAACGTCGTCATCGACCGTCGTCCTCGTGCGCTGATTCCTGTTACGAAATAGTTGATGGAATAGGGGCTTAGTCCGTTAGTATTCCAATTAGTATTTACTACTATTTAGTATTATTTAGTATTTACAATATTTGAATGCTGCCGTCTGTTATAATCTTTGTTTCTTAGAAATATACACATTTATATACAGGGCCACAACTTACTATAGATAGGGGACCTTCCAAGTTTAATTGTAAGCAATTTGTTAAAAATGTTTAGGTTTTTAGCACATTATACTTTATTTTGCATATATTTATAAACAGTTTAGTATTAAATTACAACTCCCAGAGCCCAAACCCTCCTGGTTCTGCATTTGTTATTTGTAGTGTTTGCTCCAAAGATCGGTCCGAAGGCTAGCGTAGAATACTCGATCTGCAGGCCCAGGTTTTGGAGTACTGTAATATATACAATATAACCAAAAAGTTCTGTGTCAATGTATCAATCTTAGTGTCATCTTGGAAAGTTATTATATTTAATTTTGGTTTTTTACAGTTAAAAATAAGAAAATTATAAAAATAACATTTTCTTATGCAATATATTTTTTTGAT
>NC_042493.1:12725863-12727331 GCF_005508785.2 Acyrthosiphon pisum
TTAAATATATGAATCTCACATTCTAAAAATTGTCCAGGGTCTGTCATTTAAATATATATAATGCACCATTTGGTATTAATGGAGCAATAAGATTTGGCTAAGTATAAATTCTAGATATGTTTTGTTTTATAGCTTAACTAAGGGATGATCCTACTCAGCAAAAATACTACCAAAATATGATTATTAACTCAAAATGTAATAATAAATGTTAAAGTGCATCTGAACTGCCACAATTATTCTTATGGAAAAGGTTGATTTTTATAACAATATTTAGAGGATTCCTTTAAGAGAAATTATCATTTTTCTTTGAACCCTTAGTAGTATAATTAAAATATCAATAATTGCTTCCCAAACCCCAGTTATAGTTTTTCTTACTATTCAAATATTTGTTATGTGAAATAAATTACAAACATTTATTATGCATCACAAGCCTTGAACATAAACAACTTCAGTTTTATGTTACTAAAAAAAATATTAATTATTAAGTAGGTACAGTGTATATTAAGAGAAATGCTCAAAGTATAAAGTAAATAATAAATATTCAATAACAAATAAATAAGAACGTACAAATATTATACATATTATAATATAATACCTCTTCATAATATAATGTGTAATTGGAATTATTAAGAACCATTTTAGATTCTGAGTGGAACGATGAATGTATTGATTTTACAATGATGTTTTTTTTTTTTTTAATATTGAAAGGAATGGAGTTTTGGTGGAAATCGATTTCCGTGAATTGTTTTCTTTAAAATGTGTGTTTTTCACGCTTAATGATGGTACTATAAAAAAGTTGGTAAAATCTTTGATCTATTTTTCACAGTACAGTCTTTCGATCTAGACGGTTGTGTTTTCCCTTCAGTGCTCTCTTATCTCCTACGGTCATTAAGCTATAGTTTTAGATTGTACGTGCAATCTGTCTAATCTTATATTTATCGAAAACGTATCGCTATTTATCGTTATTTTTGTTCAACTCGTCCTATTGAGGTTACTATGTCTACAGAGTGCACAAATTGTCACGACTCTATAGTTCATGATGAAGATTCAATTGTTTGCTCCACGTGTACTGGCGTCTTCCACTTCTTCTGTGCTGGTTATAATGAAAATACTTTTAAAAAACTCTCAAACAATTCTAAAATGAGATTTGTCTGCAATAAGTGTAAAACAATTGGTTCTGGTAATAAATCTAAGCTACCTGACAAAATAAATGATGAAAATGTTATATCGAAAAAAAAATTTGAAGAGTTAATTATCTCGGTAAACTTCATGGGAAAACAATTTGACGATTTTAGTAACAAAATGGACACTATTTTGAAGGAACTCAAAGACTTAAAACTTGAAAATTCTAAAATATTATCAGAAAATAAATTACTTAAAGATGAAATCTTTATAATAAATCAAAAAATTGATGAATTGGAACAAAAAAGCATTGGAAATGCAATTGAGCTCAAAGGCATCCCGAAAA
>NC_042493.1:12727381-12743126 GCF_005508785.2 Acyrthosiphon pisum
TAGTGTCATCTTGGAAAGTTATTATATTTAATTTTGGTTTTTTACAGTTAAAAATAAGAAAATTATAAAAATAACATTTTCTTATGCAATATATTTTTTTGATTAATTAAGATGGCCATTATCTTGAACATATGTTTTAAACTTTAAAGCAGTTTGAAAAATAAATATTTAAATTAAGGTAAATCGACCAAATTAAAGCATATTAAGTTTTTGCTTTTGTAATAATAATAGTTATTTTATCAACCCACGAATGGCCTAAATAAATTGTTTTAAAAATATGATTAAAAAATTGAAAAAAATTATTTTTAAAAACCGGTTTTTACCGGTAACCGATAACCAAAAAACCTTATGAACGGTTTTTAAACGATTAACGGTTATCATAGTGTTTGAAATATCTTTAAAGAAACGGTTACCGGTTACCAAAATATAAAAGTTAAATGATAACCGGTTACCGGTTTTCAAAAATTTTCAAAAGCCGATTACCGACTTTATTAATAACGGTTTTAAGCCCTGATCCTAATACTTCGTAACGAGACGACCCTTCACGAGACAATCATTTTTATTCTCACTCGAACAACTGGATACCACAATGAACAAAGTGAATTTAGTGTTGCACTGGCAGTATTTTCTACGTTCACGGCATGAACTGAGATAAATTACCTAGAACCTAAAATGCTTAGAGAATAAAATTGAACTCTAAAAAGGTGGGTAAGTGGATGTCGCTCTACTGTACAGTAGGTTACAAGTGGGTCACTGTATAATGGATAGTATTAAATTTGAATTCAATGATATAATATCACTGTATAAGAAAAACGATTCTGAGCGGAGACGGTATGTCAGTCTAGGTATAAGGTATCTTATATACTTATCTATGGTATTAAAAAAAAAATTAACCAATAATAGGTATCTATAATAAATTCCAAATTAATCATATCTCAATATCCATTAGGTACTTATAACGCGTTATACATCAACAACAAATCGTGGTACTATCATAGATAGTAAAATATTATATATAATAGTATACTTTAGAAGTTTCAATAATATACAATCACAACAAAATAACTAAAATAGTTATTCCAGGTTTTTTAATATGTGATTTCGTCCAAATTTGAGCTTAAAATGACTATAAAAATAAATTGTGCTTATGTATTTTTTAGATTTTTTGGTAACAGAATTAACTACTTAGGTGGAATCTTGTTTTACATTTTTAATCCTTAGATATGACAATTGAACATTTTATACATATTTAACTACGAAATAATTATTAAAATTTGTCAAAATTCGATCTTTAAATGCTTATAAAAAAAATGTGTGCATAATTCATATGTATTTTTAATATTTTTCAACTGCTATTGTAAAAATATATCAGGAGCCTTTTATTACATTTTTACACTTTTTGGCCGAACAGATAAAACTTTATTGATATTTATAGAAAAAAAAACCAAAAAAATTGAAAACTGATCATGTCCGTAAACAGCTCAAAGAGAGTCAAATTATTTTCAAAATTTTATCGTATATATAAAATGCTAATATAAACATTCAGTGAAATTTTCAAGTTTCTACAGTCATTCGTTTTTTAATTACAACAAAATAAGAAAATCGTTACGTAAGTAATCGAGTGAATATCAAATGCTGTACAAATATGAATTTCAAACGCTCATAAAAATTTAATTTGAGTTTCTTATAAACATTTTTTTTTTTGATAAAGGTAGATTATCCTATAAGGAATCTTGTATTACATTTTAAAATCTTAGTTCTAAAAAGAAAAATTTTTACGAATTATAAACTCAAAATAATTAGGTAATTTTCGTGATTTTTCCATATTTTGTCAATTTTTGAACTTTAAATGCTAATAAAAAAAAAACTGTGACTAAGGATTTTTAATATTTTTCAAATCTCATTGTAACAATATAGTAGGAGCCTTGTATTAAATTTTCAAGTATTTTTACTCAACAAATAAAGTTTTATTGACATTCATAGAAAAAAAAACTAATTAAATTGGAAACTGAAATTGTCCGTAAACAGCTCAAAACAAATCAAAATATTTTGAAAAATTTATCATGTATAGAAAATGAAAATATAAACAACCAGTGAAAATTTCATGTATCTACAGTCATTCGTTTTAAAGTTACACCGAAAACCAAAATCAATTTTCTCGAAAACAGATTTTGCGTAAAAATTCCCGTTTTTCCTTAATTTTTCTTTTGTTTTTCACGGCGCTTTTGAAAACTATATGAAATTTCAAATTTTGACCTCCTGAATGTACCAACTAGATTCACTTTCTCATCAAACAAGATACTGTTGAAGAAAATCTAAGCAGTTTTACTGCCCCAAACCATGATGACAAACACAAAAATAAAAAGCACACATCATTGTAAAATCAATACATTCATCGTTCCACTCAGAATCTAAAATTATAATGCAGTTTTAAGTTGAAAATATTTTAAAATGGACGTCTGAAATATTTGTTTTTGTTCCAATTCGAATATAGTGTTATAGAGGATATCGTTTCAATCATTGACGTGGCATATATTCGTTGTACATCGCGTGGAGAAATAAAATAATAACGTCGGTAGTTGATTGGGCTCATGGTGACATGAAACACAATTCAGCTGACATTATTTATCATGGTTATTGTCTGTAAAAATTAACCAATTATCGGATGTAGTGGAACGGTCTCGATTGGTTAGTAAACGATGAAAGCGACTGGCCTAAATCGAAAAAAAATTAAAATATCTTAAATTTAGATATACCTGAAGTGTGGTCAGTGATCTTAGCTACGTTTGACGTAAAACCACAATATCTGTCACTGATATACCGGCATTATAGTCGTCTTTAAATAAATTATTACTTGTCGTAGCATACTGTTAACATTTCTATTATAACATTTCCCATACAAATTCAAAGCTAATATAGTTTCGTTATAAACACTAATATTCTTATAAAAATTACTAATTGTTGTACATCCGATTATAAGAATGCGAAGCGAGTAAAACCGACGTGGTTTTTGATTTTACCGATCCTTTTATGATTAAGACAAATATACGCTGCAATGCTCCATTAGTAAAAGTATATGTATGTATTTTTGTTTGTATTTCAACAAAAGCTGTACACATCGAATATCATCTGAGTACAACAGCGTTTATTACGCATTAAATATTTTTTTTAGACCAACGACTAAGATGTATAACTATTTTTTACCAACGGCGCGACTAACTTTATCGGAGCAAATCGCAAAATGAAAGAATGGAGTCTATTTATTTCATTCAGAACAACATAAAAAAAAGATGCAAGAAGCTTTAATAGATGTTGCCGTATTTCAGTGGATTATAGAAAGCAGCGGTCAAGTCCATGAAACAGATGAAAGTAGGGAACGCTCAATTGCATTTTGAAGAGCTTAGTACTGTACTTACACTCGCCAAAGCCTGCCTAAATTTCCGACCTATTACTCCTATGTCATCTAACCAAAATCACACGTCAATTTTGGACCCAGGTAATTTCCTTATAGGTGACTCATTTTTATCTCTACCAGATCCTAACTTTTCAAATATTATATCGACAAGCCACTTGACGCGATGGCGCCAGTAACTCAATACTCACGAACTATTTGCCAGAAATGAAGTCGTGGGAATTTGAAGCAGCTCCAAGAGAGAAAAGGGTGGGCTGGTGACAAGGACGTAATATGTTTATAATTCCCTTTTTTATAGGCATATTAAAACGTTTATAACAGCTTAATTGTATAATGTTTTTATAAGAGCTCCATTCTAGAATATGGCATAGATGTGTGGCAACCATATTTAGTTAGGGACCAGTTACGTACGAAACGTATTAAGGTAGTATATTTATTTTTGATACATTGAACTTTTATTCTCATTCGGTGATTGGGACACTTTGAATTTGACATTTAAATTAGCATCTAAATTAAATACTAGTTGTGTGTATACACTTTTATAAAAATAATTATAATTTCAAACTTCTATGGCTTAAATATTTATTTATCATAAAATTTTAAAAGTTTACAATGATAAAAACACATTTTAATAATGTGCAACTTATTATTGCAGTTATAATTTGTGTAAACAATAGTAATAGTATTAATAGTAAAAATAATAATTTAGAATTATAATAATAAAAATAAAAATAATAATTTATAATAAATATATAATAGGTTATAGTAATACTACAACTGCTAATAATAACAATAATAATAAGAATCATTGTGATAGTATTGATAATAATAATTATTATAATTTATTATAGTTGTTCATAAATCTATATTATGGCTTAGCTAAATAAATAGACTACACACAAACAGTATAACTATTTAACTACAAGGATAACAATATTTATAAACCAATAGGTAGTATAATAAATATGATCGTAATAAATATTATATTATACGGTATTTATCGTCGTAAATATGAGAGAAAAAGACACTTGAATATAATAAATCACATTTTATAAAAAAAAAAAAAACGTAAAATTTTAAAATGCTTAAAATTTGTGTTGGAAGACGAGGACGTCGATATGCATTTCGTTGACAATATAAAACCATTATTGTATTGATTTTTATTAATTTTATTGTAAGTAAATATTTATGTAAACGGTGGTCAGACCGAAACACTTATGTCTTATATGTATTATATGTATTCTCTAAATAATCAAAAATAGTATTAATTACAATTATTATGTGCTTGTGGCACAGTCTAATTTAGGAATAATGTTACAATGAAGATAATCATAATATTATATAATATTTTGAAACGATAAGCATTATTGAATCATCACAAATCAAAATTTTATGAAATTTTATTGATTCAATTAAAACGTGTTAGCAAAAATGTAATAATTACGATATATTATTATATCAATACTATAATATTATTCATTAAAAAAAAAAAATAGAATAATTATAATTAAAGCGAAAAAAAAAACAATATTTTACAATTAAATCATGGGTAGGTAAGTAAATAAATAATTTTTTAATTTGTTACTTTTCAATACTTCGTTATGAGTTATGAGTTATACTTGAATTTATTCTATTCTAACCTACCTCATCAAAAAAGTATTAAGTATTTATATATGTTGAATAGATTTATCACATATTATTATTGATAAATATGATATGATACTTTTTTTTTCAAATAGTTACGATGTTTAAATGTATTACATATTGATTACGAACTAACTCAAAGTATCATAACATTATTATGAAGTAGATATATATAAATTTAAAATTTGTGACCTTTAAATTATAACTTTATAAGATGTAAAAATATCAGAAATTAGTTAAAACTTATTTAATGAACATTTGTATTTACCACATTTATTATATTAATTTAAAATGGATCTATCATTAATAAACGTCTTCCTATCATTTAAAATAATTTAATGATATAAGTTTGTTTATTTGAAAATCATGGAAAAATATTAATTACAAACTTTCTGTTTCTAAAAAAATGTATGCTGATATGAGTGAAATATTTGTATATGATTAGGTAGGTAAGGTATTCTATAACTTTGAAAATAATTTTTATTTTTAATATTATGGTGTTAAAAAATAGTATAAGTATCGGATTCATAATATGTTATACTTGGGTACTTATTTGATTGGATATATGGTCGTTTTCTCGTATTATTGAATTTACTTATCGTGTTACCCATTAGAAAAAGTACAATACAAATAAAATATTAAAGTTATAATAGGTAAACCTATACATAACCTAACCAATATATAAAGTGATGTGTATGAATGTTATCAATTAATAATGAGAAGAATTAAACAATGATATGCAGTAAAATATGTAACAAACATGTGGGTATAAAAACAGATAAGAAATTTCTAGTAACGTAGTCCTTACATTGAACTAATAATATACTAATGATGGTCCTTATAACAAACGCAAATCTTATGTTGTTTTTTGTTTTCAAAGAATCAAGAGTTAGGTATAATTTTTTATTTACTTATAGCCCATTAGTGCTCAACAGATGACTACGAATTTCCCCTAGGATCTACGCAATTTATATAGTTAGAACACGTTAGTAATGGGCGTTATCTTTAAGACTGTACACACTTATAATACTAAATAATATAATTAATGATAATTATCTCAAATAGTTGAACTAAAATATTGCATTTCCAATATATTTTTCAATAAAATTACTGTATTTAAAGATAATTTTAAGTTTGGAAATGTCCATCTAATATTCAATAGATCCTGGGTAATAATTGAATTATATAAATCAGTTTATCTTTTTCATACCAATAACTTAATGTAAAATAATAAAAGACAATGCATTTTGACTTTCAAATAAGCCAAAATTAAGATATAATTTAGTAAAAAGGACGATAAATCTAATATGAAACTATGTTTGTTATATAAAATCAAAACATTAAATCGAATTACTTACTAAAATATAAAGAGCTTCATTAATGTTGCTTACAAGTTACAACAATAAAATCTGCTGTCTTAAAATTAAATGTATATAAATTTTCTATATACTAAATTAATTTTGGAAACTGCCTATTATAATATTGACAATCTATTGTAATTAATATTGTAATGAACAATCAGTTAAGGGTAAAGTAACATGGATGTTATATTACAAGTCATTTTTTTTACTATAGTACTATGTTAAGTTTAAGACATTTGACAAAATCAATCCAATTACCCAATGAAATACAAATCATTGAAACCAAACCATATTATATAGGTAATTGACATTCCGAATAACAATAGTTTCTGTTGCAAATTATACCCAAGTCGTTAAACATGTAAACCAATTTTAAATTAATTTAATAAATTAAATCAAACCTAGCTCATATTTATAATAATAAAAAATTGCGTATTAATTTACATTTTACACTATCAGTAATTATTTATGTAACACATAGTTTAACGTATGTATACGTCATTAACTGTAAGCAGACATATTATTGAAAATAATACAATATTATATTATATAAATAAAAAAATACGTATAATAACAATTTGAAGTAAGTTTTTTTAAGTTGAATAGTAAAAAATTAAGTCTGCAATGAGATTATAATATTATCAAACAAGTATTTAATAATAATAATGAGATATTTTTTATGTGTCTAAATATGATCTAATTATAGTGTGTTGCTAATTTATTTAATGTTGATTAAGATTAAAAATATTATATGTAAAACACAATGGTAGAAATAGATTTTTTTTAACAAATAAGAATGGATACTTCAGTAATAAAACTACCTACGTTTATTTTTTGTTTGTTTTATATGTATAGAATATAAATAAATGTTGAAATTTAAAATAAATATGAACTCAGATATCGAGTCATCTAGACTCGGTTTTAATTGTTGCTGTGATGTAAAAACACAACTAATAGTATAAAACAAATACAGATTAAAAACATCTAAATCAGATAATTGGTTATGAAAACTGATAAAATTAAAAAATAATGATATTAATAAATTTATGTAAAATAAGTCAATTTTGTAATACCAATGGATAATTATCAAATAGATACCTATAATTTACACATTAAATAAATATGTAAGCCAGATATTCTTTTAAAAATCAGGCGAATCAGAAATTCTACAAAGAAAAAATATACACAAAACGTGTCATTGCAGTGTCGAATAATCAGTAATAGCCTAATAATTGTATTATATAAACTATAGTATAAAATAAAAACGTCGTCTATACGATTATTGCTGAGTTGATCAAAAAAATTAAAAAACAATATTATTTATAATTTATAATTAAAACAAATCCCCAGTTGGTTAGCACGTCTACATTTCCCATGCTTAGAATCATTTATTCCATCGTATCGTACTGGACTTTCTTGATTTTGAAGTGTCTGAAAACCGCATACCCACCAACCGTAAGAACAGCGACGGCTGCTAAAGTGATGCCAAATATAAATGGTACGGTTTCGTTTCGCATGGCACCGGCTCCGATAGACGAACACTGGTAAGCTGTAACATAGAATCATATACAAGATAAGCGTGTTGTATCAAAATATGTTTGTGTTAAATTTGTGTATAATACACTTCGTAGGTACATTAAATAAGTTAGTACAATTTAATACTATGGTTAAGACTAAATTTGCGCGCAGTTAAGTATCGTAACCACTTGATTTCTCAATAATATAATATTATGCATTTATACGTAGATACCTACATATAATAATAATATATTATGTATAATGTATATTATATACATGTAAACAATAATTATTACGAAATAAAAGATTAGATTTCGATAAATCGTTGAGCTTATAATTATTTACATATTGGGACATTGGGTATATATATTTTGTCATCGTCGTATTGTTACTGCGTTAAAATTGTTGAAGTTTACATTGTATAATTCACCTGCATAAACATATAATAGAACAATACAATTACGCATCAATGCAAATTAAAAACGTTTTAAATTATTAACCAACATATACCCCGACGTTTAGTTAAAAGAAAGGCCTAACAAGAAATTCATACACAACCATGTTCAAAAACTTAACATTAAAGAACTTCATGTCTAATTTGAAAAATCAAACTCATGACTAATTTTAAAATCTATTTTCTTAATAATGTACAGAATTTGTTTTACACAATTTAATCCAACCTTGGTATCGTCGCATACGAAGTAGGTATACATATACAACATATAGTATTGTATATACTACAGTCTACAGTACTAGGTAGTATAGGTACCTGCTTGTAAAATTTAAATTAATTTAATAATTGTATAATACATTTTGTCTTTGAAAAAGAAAGATTTTACGTGCGTGATGTTTGCCCCCCGACATTGCCTGATCGAATCCGAACCAATGCCAATAATTTGTAACTTATTTGTGACTATTAGTACCTAACATACTTTTCAAAATACGTAACTTCTTGCTTTGGGCGCTATAAACAATTTGCTGTAGGGGGCCAGCCTCTCAACTTTTTATTGACTCCGGATCAACGCCATTCTTTTGTGACTCATTTGTAACGGACTTTTCAGAATTTGTAACTCCTTTCTTCGGGGCCCAAAAAAAATTTTGTTAGCACAGAAAGTAAAGAGTTACAAATAGTTACAAACAAGTTACAAAATATCGGCATTGGTCTGGAGTCGATCAGCAATGTCGGGGTGCCAACTTTACGCGCATAAAGATATGCAATTAATTGCGAAACATTGAAATAATTCTTGGATTTTTAACCTTAATACCATGAATTTACATTAATTTTTAATTAATTAATAAGTTTAATAATTTATTCAAACTTAGATTATTTAATTTAGAATTCAAAACATATGATATTTTTGTATAAAATGCCTGAATTGTTTTATAATGTATGCCTTATTTACTTAAATATAATATATACTTATCTTATATTTATTAGATTTTTTATTAGAAGCTATATTTAAGGCAATTGTACGTAACATATTGCTTTTTGATCAAACTATGTTACATTATTAAGGGTAGGTAATTAAAAAATGAAAATATATATAAAATTACTATATGAAGGAAATAAATCATTGTGTTATATTTCATCGGTGAGATTTGTTCCAGATAGGAATTTTATTAGTTTGGCAAATAGCTTGGTTCTTGGATTAGTGTTCAGGAAAAGTGTTTGGAGGTTTTAATTTTGCTCATCTCTTTCTTGTACCTTCTACATTTAGTTAATAATATGTATCTATGTACATGTAACTGTGAGAAAGAAACACATCAAAATAAGCATATTCATATTATGACAGGATCTTCTCTTCTCAATAAATGTTGATTTGTATGGTTCTATTCTGAAGTGTTAAACGAAGATCATAGGTTTTATGGTGTGTTATCCAAAAAAAGCCAAGTATAGCAGGTTTTTTTAAATCCAATAAATTTATTTAGGAGTTTAAACCATTTTTTTCCAACTGCTAATATGTGTTAATTTCAATAACTTTCTCTGAATGGACTAGTTTGGGGGCCTTGACAGTTTATAAATTATTACTTTTAATGAATATTTAATTTAAACTAAGTGTATATAGGTGATCGGTAAAATACGATTGAGAACAGCATTTTGGTAACACGATTGAGAATGCTCGATATTTTATTTTTTTTTCCAATGTTGCCAAATTTAATCGAATGGAAATTTGATCACGATAATCTGTTGATATTGAAATAATTCAACAATATATTATGTTGTTATTAAAATAATAATTGAAATTTTAAACTCAAGTAGAAACAATATTGAAAATAGCTACGATAGTTAGAGTCAAAGTACTAAGAATAATACCTATGTCCATACCCTATAGCAATATGTTAAGTAGATTTGGTGGCTTAGATGATCTGTTGATGACACTGTTAGAAATACATGAATATGTTAGTAATTACTATTGATCTATCAATATAAATAATTTGTAAAAATGATTTAAGTATAACGAATACAATACTAACTACATCTAATATTACATATAGATGGTTTATATTTTTATAAAATTATATTTAAGGATTATTATCCTTAGTATGAATATTGTAATAACTCAGAAACTACTTATTAGAATTTTGATTTTGATACTTCAAAATTTTCAAGAGGTTCATCTTTAATTTACAGAAAAAAAAAAGGGATTTTCATTTGAAAATTGAAGTTTGTATCGCCACAGGACATTCCTTGAGTAGTATAAAATTATCAGGAATTTGAAAATATAGTCTTCAGGTATACTTAAAATCAGAATTTGAATAAAAGTACTACATAGGGATACGTGGAGTAAAGCATGTTTAAAAAAGTTATATATTATATTATTATTTTAAATTTTTTATTCATATATTTGTATTACATATTATTAGGTGCCCATATACTTGTATAAGGTTATAATTATTAATTTATGACATTTTTCAAGAATATTTATTTTATGCATACGGATATGATCGTTTCAATAACGAAATAAATGATATGGAAACGTTTTCAATCGCATTCTTTTTTGGGTTTTTTTTTTTTTGGGGTCAGCGATAAGTTCTTTGTTAATTTTAAGTGTTCTCAATCGTTTGATAGCCTAGGTTAAAAGTCTCCTCATGAGGTTTTATTTATTATTATTGTTATTATTAGTATAAAATGATTATTGATTATACTATTTGTCAAAGTGCCGAAATAGTTTAAATTTAATTTATTTAATATTCAGTGGAACCTTGATAACTCAAACGTCTATAAATCGAAGTTCCGATAACTCGAAGGAATGTCTTCTTGACCCCTGTATTTCTATAATATGTTCCTAAGTACACAGATTTTTTTCTATAACTCGCATTTTCGATAACTTGAATTTTTTTTTTGTCCCCGACCGATTTAAGTAATCGAGGTTTCACTGTATTCGTTTTTCTTCTCGGATGTAGGTTTTGCGGTCATCTAAGCTTTTTTTCATCTACCATAGGGATACAAATATTTTCAAATTTTAAGTTCATTTTTTTATAATTATCTCACTCCCTTTCAATAGCTTATGAAAAGCAAAATATAAATATATATCCCATTCTAAATAGATATAGATATGTAGATGGCAATATTGTTCATAGAATCAATATTTCAAAAATCGATAATGGTATTGTAAGTTTATTTATGATGTTAATATGCAGTGAACTATATCTATTTTAAAAAATGCCATTCATTATAAATAAGTATCTAGGTAAGTTCGAATATTGATCACGCCTTATTTTGCAGTTCTTTTGTTAATACCCGTGGCGTCAAAGAGAATTAAAAACAACTGTTTTTAATTCAAGTTCCTTTATATTATTATTAATACATATAAATACACAATACATAAAGCTTTCAATTTCTGAAAAAAAAAACTCTCCAGTAATTATATTAATATTGAATTCAAGGTATTATAATTATACCATAAATAATCTTTCATAAGCCCACGCTTGGAAATTTATAATATAATATAATAAAATAATATTGAACACAAATTAAAAATATTTTTTTAACGATAATAATGCTTTGAATATTTATGTAATAAGAATATTTTTTTTTTTTTTTAAAACATTTAAAAATAGAAAATGAGTTACCCACGATAATTATTCATTCCGTTTTAATATTTTTACTCGTATCCTTGAAATTGAAACTTTTACTAAATTAAAATTGACTTAATCTAAAATATGATATTTGTTTACAAAACGTTTATTTTATATATCAATCGAATGGTCCACAAAACGTATATGGGACATGGGTATATTGTAACAATAATTTAACATTAATTTATGAATAACTGATACATTAATTAACACGTCATAATAAAATATGACATTGTATAGGTGAAAAAAAAAAAATATATTGTTATTATTTACACGTTGGTCCATCAAACATATTTTTAATTTGTATAGCTCCATAAACTATTATTTATTTAAGTAGGTATCTAACTAAATTTGTTTATAACAATTAGTCAAATTTCTACACGTTATACCAACAATTGTTGATATTTTTGTCAAGCTCATAAGACGTCTGTGCCTAACCATTAAATCACACCGAGTAATCTATTACGATAAAAAAAGTTTAAAAATAATAAACAAAAATATTGTTTAATTTCTTCAATAATATAAATTATGTTCTAAAAAGGTAATAATATCCTTTATATTTGAATGTGTTTATTTGTTTAATAGAAAATAGAATACATACATTGAATACGTTAACGTATCACTTATAATTTAAAATTGCTTCATATAAATATGTCTAATATAACTTCACTATCTAAAACTTTATATCACTGTAACGCTTAAATAACACATTTATGGGATTCATACTTGTAAAAACAATTTTGATTCAATCTTTAATGATCCAGCAAATCGAAAAATAAAAATAATCCCATAAAAGTAGAGCATGCAGTGAACTCAATTTTGGATAATGGGCTACGCAGAATTATACTATTGTAATATACACTTTGTATACAAATGGATGCGTGGATATTTGAAAATTATACCTAATGTTTTGAAAATGTTTTACTACCTATTATAAATTCGGAAAACAAATATTTGAATTTAATTTCTAAGATTTTTCTTTTGAAATTGCTTATAAGAATTATAAATGTCTCTTTCAATTTTTTTAATATAATTTTTTAAATGTTTTATTAAGACTAGGTAGTTTTATTGTCAAGCTTTACTTTTTATAATATTATAAACCATCATGTATGGTTAAATAAAAATATAAAATATTTGGATTCAAATAATTATAGGATAAAGAGAAACAATTGAATACATTTCCATACAGAAAGAATTCAATTTGTATAAGTAATCCTATAGATGAACGAATTATATCATATTTAAGATTAAAATTATCACTTGATTGATTAAAGAAAAAAATAATTTCATAAATATTTATTAATATTGGCAATAATATACCATGTTTCAATTTTCTATGCATGTCCACATGTTATACGGATGATAAATTGTGTGCGAAAAAAATCAAAATTAGTGGCTGTCATGCATAAGACGTGTTCATGCATTATATAATGATACTATATTATATTATATTATATTATATGTGTGAATTACTTATCGTCAGATGTTTAGTTAACTGTGTGATAATAAGGTTGTAGTCTACCGGTCAAGTATATTTTTATCGTAAAAACGTATTTTATTCTCGATAGGTCACACATGTATATACATTTATATATATAATACCTGATGTTAACAAGTTGACAAGTAATACAAACGAATAGACGCGGAATAAAATCGGAAAAACCAAAGAAAAATATTTAGTTTAACGCCACTGGGTGTTTAAAAAAAGTGCCAGCCATTGGGAAAAAAAAATGTTATGGAAAAACTAAGTAGGTAATTTAAGTTTATTATTTTATATTTTCTGCTACCTATTATAATATGTTGTTATGTACCTACCACCTACTCTAATTTTATTGTCATATGTAGGTATGTAACAATTATGATGTATTTATATCTATATATATATATGTATATAAATGAATTGCTGTTCGTTAGTCTCGCTAAAACTCAAGAACGGCCAGACCGATTTGGCTCAATTTTTTTTTTAAGATGTTCGTAATTTCCAGGAGAAGGTTTTTACAAAAGAATTTTAGGAAAATCCACCGGAAAAGTAGGAAATCTGGATGTAAAAAATACAACAGTGGCGTAACAGTGTATTATAATATATTGGTTGCTATTGGTTAATTGGACAAATTTGTTGATTTGTATTATTATTTTTTTGTCAATATAATATAATATAATATATAGATTATATTATAAACTAATGCTTGTGTGTAGATTAGACATCTGGAAAGAAGACAGCTAATTTAAAAAGGTTAAATTTGGTTTTTTTTATTCATTTGATATTAGTAGTTATGTTTTTTGTATTAATTGATTATATTGATCCACTATAGGTTGAATACGACAAACTTGATATAACTTTGATACTTTAGAGTTAAATCATACACTTACGCAAGGCTGGGCAAGTTAATGATTTTTTTTAACTCAGTTAAGTTAAGTTAATATGCACCAATAACAAAAAGTTAAAAGTTAAAAGTTAATTAAACTATAGGTTAACTCAGTTAAGTTAAAAGTTAATACACACTTTTTGTTAACTTTTTATTAAGTTAAAAAAAAATTAATTTGTTTATACAACGCTAACATACTTAATTGTTTTCCAACCCAAAACTAAATTATAGACTATAGTGTTTATATTTTATACAGTGTTTCCATATTAGTCAAATTCAAATTATATACATTTTTTACTTTAAACAATTCACGGTAAATATTTTTTGACATGAAAACGAAATATACGGAAGTAGTGAAATATGATAAAATTAAAAACAAAATAAATTAACTTAACTTACTTCTTGAAATGAAAAATTAACGAGTTAATTTTACTTTAATTAAAAAAGAAATTTAGTAAGTTAACAGTTAAGTTAATGAAAAGCCAAAATTAACTAGTTAAGTTAAAAAGTTAATATAAAATTAACTTATTAACTTAACTTTAACTTTTTCACTCGTTAATGCCCAGCCTTGCACTTACGTACAAACAGCACGGGGCCTGCGATCTACCGTAGGTAGATTGCCTACCTGATAATAAACTGCTGCGAACCAGAATTTTTATCCCGGGAAACGGAAAAGTTGAGATAAATTTTGAACACTATACACCAAATATTAAATAACGAATTGAACAAAGTTCGAATCGTATAGAGTTGGTACATTTAATGGGCAACGAAGTGCACGGGATCAGCTAGTATTATAGAAATATAACATGATAACAACTAAATATTCTTAATAATATTAGTTTTCTTAAAATAATTAAAAAGCTCTATAATCAAATACCTTAAGTCGTGTTATGAATCACACTAACTGACAAGGACACGTTTCTAAAATAAACTAGTGGTATTCACATTACAAGATAAATTACTATTTACATAAATTATTATTGATGGATAAATTTGAAAAATTTATCTTTTTAAAGATTGTATATTATATTTTCCTATCCTGGGTATTCTACAGTTGTTTTGTACGGTTAAAGAAAATTATATATTAATAATATATTGGTCAACTTTTATGATATACATCAAAGATATAAATATGTATATTTAAAAAAAAACATATTTTAGTGAAGTTTTAATACAAAATACAATACCCATCTACAATACAAACAATATTATTAGTTAAGATTTTTATTTTTTTATGTGCTATATATTTTTATTAAATAAAAATAATAATAATTTTTAAAAGTTTAATTCCAACCAATGCATATGTTACAATTACTATAAATTAATTGTATGCATTTAAAAAGAGCCTAAAATCCTTAAGGGGA
>NC_042493.1:12743651-12752557 GCF_005508785.2 Acyrthosiphon pisum
TCCCCTTAACATTTACTTACAATTGACTTTAATATGTCATTATAGGGTATCATACATTTAATAACCTGACTATGAATGTGATTATAGGTTTGGATTTTAATATAATAATGATTTATAATAAAATTGTAATATATAATATAGCCTATAATAATTTGTATAATTTAATAAAAGGTATTTATTGTATATAATACCCATACAAAGGTGTTAATTAAATATATCAGATATTGCACTATTGCAGTCTGTAATAAATATCTTGACATTTCACATTAGTCAGTTAAAGTTTGATCAAAAAAGTCAAGTAATAAATACATCCAACAATTAAATTTTATAATTTTAAAACAAGTCTCTCTACTTATAATTATTGTATAGTTGGTTTTTAGCTCACAATAATAATATTGTAGTGTACTTATAAATAATTACTCATAAAGTATTGAATAATATTTTAAATTTTTTAATTGTTTCCAACGATTTTTTTGGTATATAACACCAAAAAATATAATTTACAACATAAGTAGCTAAGACCATTAATTTAATCTTATATATACAATTTTTCAGTATAATATCTTAGTGATACGTAATATTAAATTAAAACCATAAATGTATTTGGCTTCTATTAAATTCTTTGAGACGTGTGAAAGGTTTCCAGTGTTCCAGAATATTTAATAGTAACTAAACCTACGACGTCATATTTGAATTATCTACTCAAGAATGATATTAAGATTTCTACTAGTTTTTTTGAGGTCATGAGATAATAATAATACACTGCAACCATCTCCATACAATTGGAATTCTATTATTGGAAAAACAAGTGATGAAATAATTTAATGTTAAAATATTTTAACCTGCATAACTTTAAAGGTAGTGTTATTCAGGGAATTGAGAATGCTCGCAAGATGTAATTATTTTTAGAATTACTTAAATACTTACATAATTTAAAATATAAAAGAATTTTTGTTTAATAAAAATAATAACGAAATACAAAATATACTTGTTTGATGTATTTTACATTTAATTTATTGGTATCTTTAGACGTATGTTATTTCGATAGTAATTTAGAGAATACTATTATTTTGAAGTATATAAAGTGAGTCACGAATAACTTTTTAACAAAATACAGAACATTTATATTGTATATAGAATCAGTTAATTGTATTAAAATTGTATATACATTCCAATGAAAATTTTTCAAAAGTGTATTCTTACCTGGTCCAAATTCATTATTTTTAAATATGAACGGCTGCACAGTAAATGCTCTGAGCAATACGTATCCTTTCATCGTAGGTACGTTTTGATCACTCAATACCACGCTAATTTCTTTTTGACACGAATATGACTGTCCTACTGGTGTCATAAACAGCAGTGTACCATAACTGGATACTGTTGACAAGCGTACAATTTTATCTGAAAGTTAAAAATAAATTATAGTATCTTACAATTTAAAGACATTTTTATAAAGCAATTAGGTACATAGTTTTGAGAAGAATTTGTTTTTTTAATACTTTTATAAATATATAATATTTATATATTTATTTATCCGTATAAATAGTATACCTACTTATCCGTATACAATATCCTTATACAAAAATTAATAAGATGATGAATAATGAGTACGGCTAATTGAATATTGACTCCCTATATGAATGAGTTATAAAAACCTTTTTTAAATAAATTTGTATAATATTATAAAGAATGTGACTTGATAAAACTAGATTGTATAAGTACCTTTATTTGTAAAAAAAAAATTAATTTAAATAATAAAATAGGAAACTATGTACCTAATGCTATGACTTATTAAAATTCTATCAGTTAAATATTACAAAATAGATATTTTTTTTGCTTAGTATTTGAATGAATTTACCTAATATAGTTTTTTCTGTTTAAATTGTTGTGCAAACAATATTTGTAACCACTATTTATACATTATAGGTAATAATATTTGAAGCGAAAAGATATCAGTGCAAATATCGATGTTGTTTTTTAAATGTATTATGTAACTAAAGAAGTTTCATATTTTATGATTTTGAATAATGTCTATTACGTTAGTATTATAAAAAATATGAGCAAAATGCATCATTATTTTTTTAATTCAATAATTTTAATAACTAACAAAATAACAAACTATAATATACCTAATTGAAATAAAATATTCATAAATACATTTTAAGTTACGCTTTTCAATATTTTATTATGAGTAAACTATTATTAGACAAAATATAATAAATTTATTGAATATCAATTCTGTAGTTCACATAATTAGAATATTGTTCATCTAAAATTGATGCATAAAAAAATATAAAATTTTTATTTATTACAAATATATTTTCTATATTTTATACTCATAGATTCATTTTAATATATAGGTCAATATAACTTGGTTTATTATGTAGTTTTAAGTTTACTTTTACGGTGCTATTATTAACAACCTAGTAAGGATAACGTAATTTGCTTACAAAAATAAATATTGTTCAAGTTTAAATATTTTTCGTCAGTATAATCTAACTAGGTTAGATTTTATCTTCTAAATCATAAAATAAGTATGTACCTGTCTCAAAATAAGAGCCAACAATTAACTGTAATAAGTAGGTAATAGTAGTATTTTCGATATAATTGGGTTCTAATTTTTAAGCAATTTGATAATAGTTATTAAAAGGTGTGTTGATATTAGTACATAGTATATTATATAGGTATTATTTAAATATATCGAAACATAAATGAAGTTTCAATTTTACGTCTTTATTCATACAATAGTTAATAAAATGCATGATTATGAGAGTATATTAATAACACCTAAAATAATTATTTTCTTAATTTTAAGTATTGTTTTTTATCGGCTTTATGCATTTTAGCAAGTTTGTAACCATAAGATTATATTTTAATTTTAATAATAATTTGTTTTTGATTATGATATTTCAATTAAGGTATAATTATTAACAACTAATTTACTCTTATTAAAATGCATTTTAAGTTTTATATTTATTTACAATGTTGAATGTATAGTAATTAGCAATAATGTATTCAGAATATAATATTTCTAAATAATAACATTAAAACAAAAAAAATTTCTACGTTGTACATTTTGTTTTGAATTCATGGATCAAGTTGATTTTTAATGGAACAAACATAATCCGAGAAGGGGGGAGTACTAATATAAAAAAAAGTTTGTTCATTGTTGGATGGATACTAAACATTGCCGTTAAGTGCTAAGAGCAAAGAAACTGTTGCGTACATTTTTGTAGTTTAGGGAACAATATAAAACTAAGAAATAAAGAATTACCTTGAAAATTAATCAACACGTTAAAAAGGCTTTGGGAAGGCATTGTAAACTGACGTGAGCTCGAAAATTGCCAAAATTATACGTCCTGCTATTCTTCATTAAATACATTTATGAAATAACCGCTGTCGTGGTTTCGCTCCACGGTTATTCCGAACCCGTATTAATTTAACGTCATCCGTGTCAAACCTTTGAATAATATGGATTATAAAAGTCGGTTGAATGAATAAAAAAACCTTAGCAAAATTAGCTGTTGAAAAAAAATGACACAAAAGGGTTTGGCTCGAAAATACATTTTCTGATGGTTTTCCTTATATAATAAAAAATATAAACTGCCTATGCTAAATGATCAAATGAACGAAAGTTCTAATAATGATATCATAAGGAAAATGATATACCGTAATTGAATTTCAGTCCATAGAGTGAAAAGGAAAAAAATAGATAGAAATAATGGAACGAAGGATAGTGATTACAGAAAACTGTAAAGTAAAAACATTCATAGAAATAAAACAAATATTTAAATTTAAAATATTTGTATTTTGGAAAATACTTAATTTTAAATTTTAAACAACAAAGATTCTTTAATTGTAATTAATTTCATTAGGTTGAGTTAAAATAATAGAATTTAATTTATTTCTTACTATATGGGACCCTAAATCTAAATTATTGTGCTTATGAATAATTGGTATATGGATATTAAAACGCAAACGATCACGTGCAAGAAGCCCAAATTTGGAAAAAAAAATATTAATAATATTTAAAATAACTAATATTATAAATAAAAATTAAATTTAGGTATAATACCAACATATTCCTCTAGATTTCCATAAAATAGGAAACTAAACATATCAATTAATTAATTAAAATACTAATAGAGATGCACTTGATCCACAATATTTCAAAAACTTTTTCAAAATGTTGATTTTAAAACAAGACAGTTTATATAGATAACAACACAAATTATTGAGAGAAGCCAGTACAATATTATATTTAATATTTAATAACGGTATCTTCTTTAAGTTTCATGAATAGGTTTTATACTGCCGTTGAGATAATTAGTTAATCTTATAATCCAATTGTGAGGCAACTTGTGTTATATGGATCGACATTTTGGACAGCTAACAATAAAACAGGACAGATGTTGAGAGGAAATGAGATTGCGATGGTGGACGTTTGGAGTAACTTGGAAGGATAGAATAATGAATACATTAATCTAGGGTGTGTATAAGTAACACCAATTGTTGACAAAATTAGGGTGAATAAGTTGTGATAGTTTGATCATTTCGGAAATCAATGTAGATGGAAAGATGGAAGAGGAAAACTGAAGACGAAATGAGTAAACATAATTTAGAATGACACAAAAATAGCATAGGTAAGTTGTTTACCATAAGTGACAAAGTTATATGAGGTTTAAGGCACGATTTTCCGAATCCGTATAGTTGGAAGCGAATGGGGGAAGGAGAAACTGAGCTGTAAATACTAATCTCAGGGGGGGGGGCAGTACATTTATACAATGCATGGCCCTGATGAAGAATTTCGCATTCAAGAAGATTAGAGCTGTGATTTTCTGAAATTATCTAACACACGTGGAACATAGGAACTTGGACGTGTTTTCACACTGACGTGCAGACTAATCTAGTAAACTGATGAGAATTCTGAAAACAAATTTGAATATTTTGTATAATCTACTTTCTACATTTTTTATTGGATACCCTTAAATCCTAAAAAAATCATACTAAAAAGGAGTAGTTAAAAAAATAATATTCAATATTTGAAGAAGTTATAATCAAAAAAGAGCGAACTAAATCTCATATACCTAGACTGAATGAAAAATTCAGAACCACACTGGATCAATCGGAAGCATTGGAATGAAAAAAGTCTAAATTCCTATATTACGTATGTGTTAGATAAAGACAGAAAATCACCGCATTAAATCCCATTAAATAATTATTATGAAATTACAATTGAATACATAAAGACGTGAAGGGTAAATTGATTTAACATCATGTTTTAGATTATACTAAAAAATGTATATCAAAATATGTTTATTTTATCAATTTCTATAGGTATTTGTGATTTTCTAAATATTTTGACAGTCTTCAAGTTGTTTACGGACGTTTTCAATTTTCAATTTTTTTTTTTGTTTTTATTTCTATAAATGTCAATAAAATTGTATTTGTAGGGTAAAAAAGCGTGATCATTTAATACTAGGCGCCTGTTATACTTTCACAATAGTAGTTAAAAACATTAAAAATACATGCACAATTTTTTTTATAGTCATTTAAAGTTCGATTTTGACAACATTTATTAAAATTAAAATTAAAAAAGGTGGGTAAGTGGGTCACTGTATAATGGATAGTATTAAATTTGAATTCAATGATATAATATCACTGTATAAGAAAAACGATTCTGAGTGGAGACGGTTTCTCAGTCTAGGTATAAGGTATCTTATATACTTATCTATGGTATTAAAAAAAAAATTGACCAATAATAGGTATCTATAATAAATTCCAAATTAATCATATCAAAATATCAATCAGGTAACGCGTTATACATCAACAACAAACCGTGGTACTATCATAGATATATAATAGTATACTTTAGAAGTTTCAAGTACCAACAAATAATATTATACAATCATTACAATCACAAGAAAATAACTAAAATAGTTATTCCAGGTTTTTTAATATGTAATTGCGTCCAAATTTGAAATTAAAATTACTATAAAAATAAACTGTGCTTATGTATTTCTTAGAATTTTTGGCAACATAATTAAATATTTACGTGGAATCTTGTTTTAAATTTTCAATCCTTAGATATAAAAGTTGAACATTTTATAAATTTTTAACTACAAAATAATTATTCAATTTTAAATTTGATAAATTTGATCAACATTTTAACTTCAAATGCTTATAAAAAAAAATTGTGCCTATGTATTTTTAATATTTTTCAACTGATTTTGTAACAATATATCAGGAGCTTTGTATTAAATTTTACACTTTTTGGCCCAACAAATAAAACTTTATTGATATTTATAGAAAAAAAAACTAATTAAATTGGAAACTGAAATTGTCTGTAAACAGCTCAAAACAAATCAAAATATTTTGAAAAATGCATCAAGTATAGAAAATGAAAATATAAACAACCAGTGGAAATTTCATGTATCTACAGTCATTCGTTTTAATGTTACACCGAAAACCAAAATCGTTTTTCTCGAAAACAGATTTTGCGTAAAAATTCCCGGTTTTCCTTAATTTTTCTTTTGTTTTTCACGGCACTTTTGAAAACTATTGGAAATTTCAAATTTTGACCTCCCGAATGCACCAACTAGATTCACTTTCCCATCATTGTTTGATACTGTTGAAGAAAATCGAAGCAGGTTTACTGCCCCAAACCGTGATGACAGACACAATAATAAAAAAATAAAAAAACACACATCATTGTAAAATCAATACATTCATCGTTCCACTCAGAATCTAAAATGATTTTGTAGTTAAAAATAAAATAAACTTTTATAGCTAAGGATTGAAGATTTAAAACAAGGTTCCACGTAAGTAGGTTAGTCTGTAACCAAACATTCTTAAAAATATAAAAACAAATTTTTTTATAACTATTTTATGTTCGAATTTGTAGAGAATTGCATATTAAATAACCAAGAATAACGATTTTAGTTATTTTGTTATAATTTTATAATATTGACTCAACTTACCGGCTTACTGTATTAATAATAACTTATTAATAAGTAATGACAATATATATATATATTATATAATGGTAAAGCACGATTGAGCATTGAATATTTTATGCGACGTTGCCACATTTACGTTTCCGACATTTTTGTAATTTATTATTTTCACGTATTATTACACCTATTATTATGATACCAAACTTAAACGAGCCGTGAGCCTTGAGCCCAGCTTTATCGATTAATGTTAACGATTAATAAATTAGTTCCGGAGCAATAAATATTAGTTTTATCTTTAATATACTACGATGTTTTAAACATTTAGCATTGGGGGAAAATATAATTAAGATACAATTGCTCAATAATATAAATGCTCAATCGTGTCGTAGCCTAATATAAAATATCCACACTGACAAACCGTCTCCGCTCAGAATCTTTTTTTTTTATACTATTATATTATATCATTGAATATTCAAATTTAATACTATCCATTACAAATTGAGTCAATTTAATTGACTCACTAGTAGCCTACTGTACAGCAGAGCGACATATCCACTTACCCACGTTTTTTTTTTCTTTAAATTATTTTTATCCCTTGCTGGAAACCTTATTTTGATTTAAGCTAATGCTAAATTGAAGGATGGAAATGCAAAAGGTGGTATTGCCAAAAACCAAAATGTTCACAAATCAAGGAAAACTGTAACACATTTTCTGACGACTATAAACACTCAAAATAAGTAAATTTTTATGTAAAAAATAAAAAGTAAACGATTGACAGTGTCAAAATAAATCTACCTAAATTGTAAACGTTGTTTTTAATGCTTTAAAAATGTTGTGTCAGACCAAAACGTGGTATTGCCGGTTTTGAAAAGGTAATGGCAATATCACGTTTTAAAGTTATTCCTATTTCTGTTGATGCAAAACGCATTATTGCCGGAAATACCACATTTTACAATGATATCAAGTACCTATGCTCCGATAATAATAACATGGGCAATAATACGTTTTGATTTGAACATGATTGAACATGATTATATCCCGTTTTGCTTTGACATTAAATGTGGCAATATCACGTTATGTATTGAACATCAGTTTTAAAATCGACTTTGTTCACAAAAGTAATCAATACAATTTAATTCTGACTGCAAAATCGAATTCCTCAAATTTTTTCTCATAAAAATCGATGTTTAACTCGATTTTCGAAATTTTTACCAATTCTACATTTTGCATTTTTGCCCTTCAATTGTAGTTATTCAATCTTTAAGAATTTAATTAATTTTTCAAGTTTTCAATGAAATAAAATTGCGAGAAGATTAGTTAAATCGGCGAATGGAGTTCACTTAAAACTCTTATTATTTTTTTCTAATTCAATCATCTCTAAGTGCATTTAAAGTTGTGGCTTACACTAGGGCACTATAATATCCTTTTCTGGTGTATTTTATTTTACAAATTAGAAACAATTTTATGAATGCTAAAAAATGTTTTCAGACAGTTAATTAAGAAACAGTCATAAAAGTAATTTAGTTTAGATATTGCAAATTTTAGTGGGTTTTGGGAAAATTAATCAAAGTTTACAACCAAGTTAAAGAAACTTTTATTTAATAAAAATCTCACAGATAATTTGATTGTAATTCAGAAACACTAATTTTGACAAATTACAAAGTCGAGTTAAGCAAGATGTGGTTTTTTTAACTACACAAAATTCAAAATTATTGAAAAATATTTAAATTTACAAATTGTAGTTTTAATTAAAATATAAGTCAAAATAACACATTATTATTCAAAATGTAATGATGATATAATAGTTTTATCTTCTTTTTTTTTTTTTTTTTTGATCGCAAATTGTTCCTATATTCAATATCCTAAAATCAACTTAAATTTGTGAAAAAAAACTTATTACTGAAATAATAGGAAATATAATATTGTTGAAAACTGGTATTCTACAATCTC
>NC_042493.1:12752956-12755635 GCF_005508785.2 Acyrthosiphon pisum
AATTCAGTACCCATGTATAGAAAAGCTATTGGCTATTTCCTGTGTTCAATAATATTTATCGATTTTTATTATTTAAACCATATTGCTGGGTATTTATAAAGATATTATAAAAAAAAAACTTAATACATTTTAATTAAAAATAACTTAACTTAACTTAAGTTAATTGAAAATGTTCATATAACTTTTAACTTAACTGAGTTAAAAAAAAAAATTAGGTTAACTTTTAACTATTAACTGAGTTAAAATGTTTTACATTAACTTAACTTAACTCAGTTAAAAATTATCATTAACTTGCCCAGACTTGAATATTTATAAGGGTATTCATATCAGTATTTAATACCAAAATACTAAGAATGCTTGACTTAAAACGTGAATTAAATGTCTGTGTTTAAATTCTTGCTAAAATACATATTTAGCGATTGTGATCAATGGTCAATGTTATGATTGAAATATAAATAATATAGTGTAATTTAATAGTTACAAAATAAAATCCATGGCAATGTGTTCAATAATGTGAAACACAGAATAAGCATGAAAATGCTTTATAAGAGTCGTTTTATCATCGAACACATTTTAATATTTTATTAATCGGATAATGGTTAACTCCTACAAAAAGAGTGTTAATTCCTACACGAGATAATATTGGTAACTATAAATGTATATAAGTAAACTTTTATTAAAAGGAAAGTTTGAAGAAATAATAATTTCTATAAGACATTTTATAATTTATATAAACAAAACTTGAATAATTTAATATTTACATTATTATTATATGTATATTCATATAAACCAAATTACTTCCACGAAAAAAAAATAGAAAAAGCAATAACAACATATTATTATTTATGTTTTTAGGCCAGCTGTACCTATGTGGAAAAATAAATGTTTACTGATTAGTTATTAAAAGCGGAAAACACGTGAACAGTTGACTCCTATGATAAAATTGCGGGCTTGTCCGATAATTTCAGAATTTCTGATATGGCCTTTTTATCTTTCAGATCTGGAAAGAGTAAGATATTGTCATACATATAATATGTTCGAGAATTTTCGATACCACTGTAGTATTTCCATACATATTACATAGTGCATATAAACTTTCAGAATGTGTTCGCAGTTTATTTGTATAAATTACAACTCAAATTAATATGTTTACTCAATTTAATGTTATTTAAATTTTGTCAAATTAAAGTTTTTAAAATCTCTTCAAAAGTAAACATTTAATAAGAATTATATTTTTTTTCTACTAAAGGCTGACTATTTTGAGACTTTACAAAATCGTATCATCAAGTAAAAAGGTCAGTGCAGGAGATTACACCATCTTTTTTTTTCAGGTAAAAAGGCCAGTCTAAGAGATTATACAATATTTTATTTACAGGTAAAAAGATTATTCGTGTAGGAGTTTACATTTGCATATTAATCGTAATCGTATTCAAACCATTTACAAATGTTTTTTACACTAACAGTTGTCATAAATCGAGTTTTGAACCAATTAATTAATTTTACTAGTAGAATAATGGAACTATTGATTATGTACCTACTTAATGGGCTCATCGTAAATGTAATTATTTTTTTTTTTTTAATTAAAAATATTTTTAAAAAATACAAATATTATACTTCCTTCTATAGCTTCGACGCATACATGCTGTTAATTTGCCTATACATCACGCCGTGTAAAATGTATTCCACCATAACCCAGACATTATTATAATAATTATTATAATATATATAATTTATTATTATAATTATTATTATTATTTATATTTATTTTTTTTTTAATTTTATTCATGGTATAGAATCAACTAATATTAGCTTGCAACAAAAATAATATTATTTTAATGTACATGATAATATATATTAATGATATCATAAAGTTATGAAATATGAAGTTATGACTTATGGTCCAGTTATTACTGATAATTTGTATAAGATATTTTATTTTTATTTTACTATAAGATAGCCATTATCTGGTTAACTAGACAAATATACATAATTGGTAATATTACGATAATAATAATAATATAAGTAGGTACATTATTTGACATTATATACCTATAAAGAAAGTACTTATGATATTAAAAATATCCTTATACTGACGTACTAAAAAACTAAAATTAATTCTGTGATAATATTAAAAAATTCAAAAATTCATAAAAAAAATTGTTAAATGTATTTAAATCAACATAATATCTTAGTACTAAAATTTTATATGAAGTATTTGATTAATCCTTACCTTTGGTTTTAATATGGTCGAAATGTTTATCAGCTGTATTTATCTCAAGTTCCAATGCCTTGACGAACCATCTTTCTCCTCCAAGAGTCTAAAAATATCAAAAACAATTGTGTTTTTAATTTCAAATAACATATTTTTGTGTAATATATAAGTAATTTATATTTTTTTAATTGTTATGTATTTAAAATAAAAACCCTTAATTCACTATTTACGCTCACTTCTACTAACTAAACCTAATTTAATTTTTACAACATAATATCAAGTTTAGCAAATTATTATACAGAACTCGATAGTTAAATTTAAAAACATTAAACAAAATTATCAATACATTTAAAGTATTTTTATTCTTAAGTCTTAATAAATTAATTTGAATTTAAAACTCTAAATATCTCATTTAACATTTCTAATTCTAAATATCTTGTTTAAAACATTTAAACTTTTAATTTTGG
>NC_042493.1:12756349-12758451 GCF_005508785.2 Acyrthosiphon pisum
TTATATTATACTATTCAACAAACATTATATTTGTGAATAATATATAATTGTATTAACAATTGTGATAAAGCGATAAACCACCGACGAAGATTCAAATTTTCTACTGTTGAATATTTTTCTTTAAAAGAATTTAATTTAATTTTGTTAATAATGAATATTAAATACTAAGAATATCTAATCGAATTGTCAAAATTTAATTTCGGTTTTAAGTTTTAATGCAAGTTCACATATGCAATAGAAAATGTATTAATTGCTAAGAATTTAATATAAAATACATGATGTCATAAATTATTTTGATTCTGAAATAAAATACATAACATTATAGTTAAATAGCAATAAAAAATCGTTCTATCAAAGAAAAATAATTTTTCAATGTTGGGGGGGGGGGAGTTGTAGTTTTTTGAAAATGTTTTGTTTAAATTATAAATAATCACTTTAAACTAATCTTTATAATATACCTTTTAATGAGCTAAATTATGTAAAAAAAACAAAACACAGAAATCATCTCATATCTCAACTCGGCTTAGTCTTAGAAAAAAAATAATAAGAAAATTGTTTGACATTTATTTGTATAAAAACACATTAGTATCATGTATGTACATAGAGCTTAGTTTAACATAGGTACTATTAAACGTTAAATTTGAGTACCCAATTTTGATAAGTGGTTTTGGAAGTATATATAAACTTTAATCGACAGACGTGATACAAAGTTCTAGAAGCGTGTAATATAAACACGTGTATCGTATATGAAAATAAAGTATTATATTATGTACTAGAAATGTTTTTGAATTAGATGATTCCTGAAACCACTAAGTACTAATCGAATATTTCTGAGTCTCTTTCTTCCAAAATATAGTTCAAGTATTATAATTTGATACACCGAAACATCAGGACACTAATTCATTGGATCGATAAGAAGGCAATTAAAGAGTACACCACACAATATAGTTTGAAAATAAGCATGATATTATAAATATAGGTACTTAAATATATAATTTTAATTTGGCTGACTGTTTTTTTTTTAACTGAAAAATGTCTTAACTTGCATAATACACGTATAATTAGTAATTACGTATAATTAAGTATAAATGTATAATGTAAATTAATTTTCACTGAGTATGACCCATGGTTTATTAATTATGCAACTAAAGCCTACCTATATTATAATTAATATTAATCCATACATCAAGGAAGTTAATTACAATCACGTTTTCGTAAAGATAGAATGATCTGGGTACACTGTGGTTTCTTATATAAATATTAATATACCTACATATATACGTAGATAAAGAGTTTTTCAAAAATACTACCACAGGTTGGTTAATTATAACTAAAGTTGTACTAAAAATCTTTGATAGGTACAATACATTAGAGGACGAACGTACAATATAGAAAGTTGAAGTACAGCCATTCCAATTTATATAGTACCTAGTATTTATATAGTAGGTAGTAAGCTTTAATAATTGAGTAAAATTACCTACTATCAGACTTAATAGGGTAAGAAAATTATCTGTGGTTTCACATTGGTTTTTAAGACATTTCAATTTTTAAAAAGTTGTTAAAATTTAAAATATTACAATTTATAAATGAAACTTACAAATTGAAATGTGTATTGTAAAAATCCATTTGAAAGCACAGACAATGTGTATACATTTAAGTTTGATAGTATAAAATATCTGTTATTAATGGTGATTGCACAACATTGTAACTGCTAAATACAAATGTATTGTCGTATGATCGTAATACGGAGCAACACACGTGGGTGTGCTTAATATAATGGTATATGTTTTATTGTAAGATTGTTAACGATTGTAAACTATACATTTTAAACTACTTATATTAACAATTAAAATATTATAATCTTTAGGAACAAATACATTGTTTGAGTAAATTACCACAGTACCACGTTTAACGGTTATAATATTATAATTTATAACCATTAATTTATTTTATTAGAAATAAAACATCGATCTGGTACCTAACTTCAAAGTACAGTGAACTGAAGTTACAACCAGATGAAATGTAATCAGTGATGCAAATATAATCGATTTATTATCAGTGGTATCTAGCCCTGATTATTTAGATATATACTATATCCTCTT
>NC_042493.1:12758934-12797177 GCF_005508785.2 Acyrthosiphon pisum
AGCGACTTCAATCTCTCCGTTTGTGCTTCCCATTAAAAATACTTTTTTCACCCAACATATTTTATCAAATTAATAATTATATTTTTACCTTTGTGAAATACCAGGTAAAGACAAAATTTTTCCATTTGAGTATTAATGTTGCATCATCCTCATTACTGCAATCGCCAGTTACTTCTGCATCGTCAGGAACATACAGATCAGTTTGCTGCATTTCACATAGTATCCATAGAATAATATTATAATAAATACAAATTTTAATTCAAAAAAATATTTCTGACCCTTACGTCTTCAGAACCAAGTTTAGTTTTGAACTTTACTTCAATGACAGCATCTACCCTCAATAGAATACACGTATTACCTTCTTCCTCGTTTAGTCGAAAAAGTGACGCAACAATATTACTTGGTTGAGTAGCTAAGAAAAAAATTATTCATATATTTTTGTATTATAGGTTACAAATATTACAAATATTACGCTTAAACTTCTAGAATATTATCATAATATAACAAACCCGATAAGCACTATGTCTTAGATTCTGAGCAGAGCGAAAGAATGTATTGATTTTACGATGATATGTGCTTTTTTTTTCTGTCTGTCAGCAACAATTTGGAGAGGATTTTTAAAATCAGCATCTTTTCTTATATAAAAGTGAAAATAGTTGGAACTTTTAAGGGGTCAAAATCGAAAATTCCAAGTAGTTTTAAAAAGCGTCAAGAAAACAAACTTTTGAAAAAAAAAGATTTTATTTTTTTGGCGTAACTCAAAAATTAATAACCGTTGACCCTATGAAATTTTCACCAGATGTTTATATTAGAATTTCCCATAAATTATAACATTTAGAAATGTTTTGAATCTTTTTGAGATAGTTATAGCCTTGAGAATTTTTTAGACGTTTCTAATTTTTTTTTAAATAATTCTTGAAAAAAAATTGTTTGCCTAGTAAAAAACCTTAACAATTTAATGCTAGGTTTCTTATAAGTTTCGTTAATGAAAGTTTAATAATATTTAAAATACATTGGATTTTTCTTATATGCATTTTAAGTTCAAATTTTGACAAAATGCAACAAAAGCTCGAAAATGTTCAATCTATTTTTCAGTTCGAAATTCATAAAAGTTTTTCCTTTCATAACTAACATTAGACATGTTGATAGAAATTTCCCTAAAAATGTTCCTACCTTCAAAAAAAAAGTTTACTTGAAGGTTATATTTTTTTTATGAGCGTTTGAAATTAAAATGTTTACGATATTGGATTTTCATCGGTAATTTAACGAATTTCTTATCATTCAATTTTTGATATTTTATGGTAATTCAAAAACAAATTATCCTAGATACTTGAAAAATTCAACAAATGTTGAAATGACCATTTTCGATATATGGTGTTTTGATGTTTTTTGAACTATTTATAGCCATAAGAAATATTTAAAATTTTGTAAATTATTTATATTTAAAATTTTTTATTTCATAAAAGATTTTCTTTTCATATCTAATTTTAAAAATCACAACAGAAGACTTCACATAAGTTTTCTATTTATAATAAAATATGAAGGATAGTGAAACGGAACGTTATTTTGTTATGTGCGTTTGAACTTATAATTTTTACGATATTTGATATTCAGCGGTAAATTATCGATTTCCTATTAATCAATTTTTCAGATTTTGTTATATTTATAAACGTAGACTCTTTAAATGTTCACCAAATATTTATATTAGCATTGTTCATACATAGTAAGATATTAAAGCGATTTTGAATCTTTATGAACTATTTATAGCCATGATAAAATATTTCAAATTTTGTAAATTATTTTTCAGTTAAAAACTCATAAAAGCTTTAATTTTTATAGCTAAAATTAGAAATGTTAATAGAAGGTTCTCAGTAAATGTTACTACCTCTATAAAAAGAAAATGTTTTCGGAATGTTATGCTTTTTATAGCCATAAAATATTTTCGATTTGTATTAATTTTTTTTTAAACTAATAAATTTGATTATTTATACAAGTATGCTAGGCTGAGACAACGTCTCCAATCAGAATGGTTTTCGTATACAATGATTTATCATTGAATTCAAATATAACACAATGTCATGCATTACAACGAAATGCTCGACAACTAATGTGCAGCAGAGCGGTATTCATATTTTGTCTATCTTTTTTTTAAAATGTATACAATAATATAAAATAATATGAAACAAAAATTAATTTAGAGGATAAATATAATATCATTAAAGCACTATATAGTTATAAATTATAATGTACTATCTAATATTTTAAATAGCTTTAGCTTACTTGTTGTTATGTCAGCTTTATTGTACAAAACAGCGCTTTTTCGGACCGACCTCTGAGTTTCATCGTCTGTGTTCGATACGGGATCTAGTGAACTTTCGTCCGGTAAACGTTTCTAAATATACATGACGATAAAATGATTAATGTTTTTTACATGATGTGTTATAATTCAACATTTTGTAAACTTAATCCTGACAACCCTATCAAACAATTTGAGATCTCTCGTCACAAGGAGGTTTAGGCTCAAGATTTATGATCCCTGTTCTATACCGTTCTCTTGTTATGTATATTCGAACACTTTTGGAATTTTTTAATCCTGCGGAATTTATGATGAAGTCACGTTTTTTTTATAGGTTAATACCTTCAGGGTGAAGTAAATAAATCCAAGCGTAGGTAGTTTTTCGTTTTTATTATAACGAATAATGTACAACACAAATACTATATCAGCCTTCATTTGATATTTAATACGTTTTAATTATATTATTTACCTTTATTGAAATAAAAATAAAAATTAAAGGAACTTGCTTACAGGATATACTTTTATATTTTTGTATCCAACATTGGTTTTGGACTTGGAATGGATTTGTGTCAATTTTAAAGTACCATTTGACGTTTATTTTTGTGTGTAACTCCTCTTAAATGCACAAAGAAAAAGCAATTGCATTTAGATATTATTGACTTGAGCTTAAATATTAATGAAAAAATAATGTATGTACTTAACATTGAACGCATTTTTTAAAATAATATATAATTTATAATAATTTATAATATAATATAAAAATATACAAAATAGTATGGAAATATATATATAAAAAAAAGGTGTAAGGTTTTTTGAAAAAGTATGTAATACCATTAAACAAAAATAAGCTTGTTTTACTTTAAACACGGATTTACACTTGTCGAAGTTGATAAATTCTATTTAAAATATATATATATATATATAAATATATGTGTGTGTTTAAAGATACAAATCATAACACTTTTAAGCTTTAAAGAACTTATGTATACGGACGAGTTTTTTTCTATGACATACACACAGAACTTCCATAAGTGATCATAAACTTATATTATATTATATTCGTTACGATTTTATTCTACAGAGAAACTCATTGTATAGTATCTATATTTAGAATCATAGATTTTCTCGGTTGGACTCATTGACCCCCTAAGATGATAATGTATTTCAGAATTTTTACGTCCTTTTTGTGAAATTTGTTGAAACTTTAAAATATTTGTATAAATATTAAAACGATTGAATTATATTTTATATTAATATTTTTTTGAGCAATGAAATTCTTGAAAATAATTATAAAATACATACAACCTAGAAAATATAAACAGCTTATGATTATTATGACACTAATAAACCCTGTGGATTAAAACACAAAGGTTAAGTATATAAATATAGAATATAGAATAGCAAATTATTTATAATCAAATTTTTATTTTATATTTTATATAAAGCATTAAGGTGATTATATTCCGACCTTTTTAAGGAGATCAATATGAGTAATTTTTAAGTGTACTTGCGTGCGTTTCCTGTGAATGTGTGCATAGAAAGTGATCATTAGTGTGTGTGCGTGTGTATGTGTGAATGTAATATAAAAGAGATAGCGGATCACTCTCGTACGTGTCACTAATCTCTCTAGTCGATCATTAATATTTTTCAATAATTATAATGTACTTTTGGTGCGTCAAACTAAAAAAAAAGTAGCGATGTGATATGAAATCGGAAAACTTATAAATTCGTTGTAAAGTTTACTTGATAAAATTCCGAAGTTTTTAATATTTTTTCTTCAAAATTCTGCAATTTTTAAATAAATTATTTAACCTATAACAAGTAAATACCACTACGAATTTAAAGATTGTTTCACATTTCTTATTACGTTACTGATTTTACCAGAATTATAGATAAAATGATAAAATAGATATGTTTTCATAAAAAAAATGTGTCTTAATATGTTATAAACGTCGATTGATAAACTATGATTTCCACTATAATTTAATCATAATATCAAATCATATAGCAAGCCTGTTAGCATTTTTTATTCTAAGTTTAAGCCAAGCAACACTTTTAGTTGTCAGTTACATAACACAGATAGAGAGATATTGGACATTTCCCCTTGATTTGAACCTTCATTTTGAAAAAGTACATTCTATGAAACAGACCTATGAAATAAAAAATAAAAAGTAAAATATCTAACCTCAAATTTGTTTGAAAAATTATTTGAAGCTTTTAGATCATATTTTTAATTAAAAATAAAAGTTGTATAATATTGACATATTTTTATAAAAGAACAATACAAATTATTATAATATCAATTCAACTGTGCATATTAATCCGCGATCTATAGTTATATATTTGAATTATTAAAATAATGTATTTATATTGAATGCTAAATTTTTTAATCCTGAGGTAGACGGTTCTTGTACATATAAATGTAATGGTCTATATATATAAATATATAATATACATTTTTGATAATTTAATAGTTTAATAAACACAATAATAGACATAAATAGAACATATTTAAAACTAATTGTTTCAGATATTTTTTTTTTTAAATATAAACAAATTTAAAAAAATAAGTAATTTGCATATACATTAATTGATACAAATAAGAATAATCTAATTTATATTTCTTCGATTTGCAAATTAAATAGTAGATAAAAATAGAAATGAATACCTCTTCAGTCTTCACCCTTTTTCATTTTTAGGCAGGGGAGGGGATTTTACGATTTTTTTTCGACGTGTGAAAATCCAGAATTCCCTGGGGTATTTTTGAATTTGGCCATAGACTCAATATAGCCCGAAAACATAATTTTGTGTTATAAAATAAATAAACATGATACCATAAACATAACATTTACGACATTTTTTGCCCGCCGTACATTTTTATTTTTGCCTGTTTACTTGTTAAAAGATTTTGCCAATCCCCAAGTTAAACTAATATGGTCATTCCAAACATACTATAATATTTAAACACATCTGCAAAGCTCGGAAATAAAATTAATTAGTAATTGAGAATAAAACAAATCACTTACCACTTTTTGAAATGTTGTAATTGGTGACCATTTTGTGTTATTTTTTTCATTTATTTGTAAGGCATGTATTGGAGATACGAGGATTTGATCAAAAATCACAATTGCTAAAAAAAAAAAAAGAATATCTTAAATTGTACTTCTTTTATAATTTTCAAATATGCTCAATTATTAAATTGATAACAGACTGTTGTAATAAATTTCAACAGTAATAATGATGCTGGTTTTTTATATAACTTTTTATCAAAATGCATTGTGTTAAATGTTATTAAGGCAACTTGTTCAGGTATGTCGCAGATTAATTTAATTTTAGGTTAAGAGCCATAAACAATGAATGTATCAGAGTAATTTAATTATAAATAACCTAATAATTTGTAAACGAAAAATATTATTTATTATTTAAATATTTTTTTAAATAAATAAAATGATTAGATTTTTTTAAGATTTTTAAACATGAATTATGTAACATATGTCCATATGATGCCCATATGAACATGACCTACATTTTTTAAATTATATAAATATATAATACCTATAAACGAATAAAATATCAAAATTATTATGAGTCCAAAATAATAGCCTTGTTTTTAGAACACTGAGCTTCGATTTGCATTACAATTTTGAATAACTTACAAGTATCTACCTACTATTTGCATTAGATGTCAATCTTTGATTATACCTTATGACAGCTTATAAATATCTTTATATATAAACATTTTGGGAGGACTAACAAAATAGTTTAATTTATATTGTATTTTATTTTTTTATATAATATATCAACAAATTGTACTATTTGGTAAATGTTTATGTAATAACTAAATTCTAGTCTCAGTGATATAAAAATTCAATAAATATAAGACAAATCGTTTAATAATTTATATTTCTTGATATAATGATATCAATAAAATAGTTAACTTGTTATTATAAATTAAAAATATGTTCTGACTTACTGATTAACAACTATGATTGGAAAAAAATATTTAATTTATAAATTTATTAGTTTATAAAACGTCCCATCGACGGTTTTTAACGGGTTTATTATAGGCAATTTTATTGAAGTTTTTAGAAAAATATAATAGTTCTATGTAACTTACATGTATACCTACTATGTTATTACTGTTTTAGATTGTTGCGTGATATTACGAAATCATATAGAAAACAAAACAAATAAATAAAATCAAGTTGACGTAGATCTGCTATAACTACTTTTGATAATTATTGTACAATTGAAAGATAAGAAAAATGTTTGGTGTGTAAGGTAGGTTACGATATCGATTTTTCACGATGTAAATTAGAAAATTATGTAATCATTTTTTTCTATTACCATTGTAAGGTTTATTTTTAAAATATTATTATTTTAAAAATACTTATATTATATTTTTTACTACAGGCATTTATTTCTGATTTAAAAATAAAATATAACAAAAGTAATTTTTGAAGAAAGCAGTCTTTTTAAGTTTTCTTTCTATACATTTTTTACATTGTTCGGATTCAAATTTTTGAATTCTTTATTGAATACTGTACTGTTTCACAGAAAAAAAAAAATAATAATAATAATTCGTACTTATGTTATAGATTAATGATTAAGTGCATTTCAGCTGGCCCATAATGCAGAAGATAGACTAACGTAAAGCTAATATAATTTCAAAACTAAAATTGAGCTCAAAATTCTAATTACATCGTAATTTTAAGCATAAATAATTCACAAGTTATGAAAAGTGATGCCTGGTAATGCATAGTTAATATATACCTTTTAATCTTTCTAAAAACAGTAATCGAAAAGTATCTGCATTAATGTATTCATCAAAACTTTTAGGTGAGATGAAATTTTAAAGAAATATCTCAGACACATTATTTATCACTTAAGTTTTTCAAATTTAAATCTAGGTTGAAATATAATACAATTTAAATGTTTCTAAGAAAAAAAAGTAAACAAATTAACAATAAAATAATAGCACCTTAATTATGGGTTTTACAAGCTAAGTGTGAAAATTAACTTTTTATAATTATTATAATCGTTCAGAGATTATAAGAAGTATAGCAGATAACACAATAATAAAAAAATTAATAAATAAATTTAACTAAATATAATAATTAAACAATTATAAATAATATTTGTGTATCAAAGAAATTCATCATTGGTTGATATCAAATATTTAATATAATGAAATGTGTGGTAGATCTATAATATATTCTGATAAGTTCTGATAAGCACATTTATATTTCCAATTGGATTTTGAGTGCTATACATTTTATTAAAAATTCTATTAGAAATTTTATTTTTATTATTTTATACAAAATCGTTTTTTTTTATTTGAAGAATTTATTATTTAAATTAAAGCAATATTTAAAATTATTTATAATAATTTGTAATATAGAGAATATATTTAAAGTTTAAAACCATTTTATATAATGTGCACCTAGCTAATATCGTTCAAGTGCCCACTTACTTTGAATTTTGATTTATATTGTGGCTACATGTGTGTGAACCAATGCACGTATTTTAAAAAAATTCTTAATATCTTCCGGTTTAGACTTTAAAATTATGTTCAAAACATTTACAGAATTAATAAAACGTTTTTGAAATAAAACATTTTATTTATTTTTAACACATCACTATTTTCTTACATTTTTAGTCTGTCGTAAAAATATTTCAGCGCAGTTTAGAATTATTTTATGATAATAAAAGTTCAAAGTTGTAAAAAAACAGATAAAACGATCTTATGTTGTCTAGTAAAATAGAGGAAAAGATTCAATGAAACAACAATGGATAATATCTTAAAACTTTGAGAAGAAACTATTAGAAAGTATGAATTAAAAACGGTGTTCAGACGTTCAGTGGTATATTTTGTTTTTTGTTTTTGGGAAAAAACATTAATAATTTCAATTGAAATAACTTCAATTTCATTTTGGACAATAACTGTTGTATATTTTATATTGACATTGACTGAGAAGCTGATTATTTATGTAAACAAAAAACACAAATAACAATTTAATAGAAATTACAATGGTCTTGAAAGTCAACAAAATTAGTATGTAATAAATGAAATTATGAACCCCTCAAAATTGTTTATCCGAAGAACAGGTAACAGTTTTTTTTAAATATTTAACGAAGGAGATAATTCAAATATATTAAATACAGATCATATAATTGAAATAAAGTAAAACTTTTTATTTTTTTTTTTATGGGACAATATAGCTTTGACAGCAGAGGCTATTAGCATACTAAAACGGACTATATTTTATTTTAAAAAACCATAGATCACCTATGAAAATAATTTAAAATAAAAACACATTCATTTATTGTTATTGTAATAAATATATGAACTTTCAAAACACTTAACTTTCAAATTATTAAGCTCAAGTTATTGAATACACAATGAAAATGTGTTTATTATTTTATATAATTATAAATAAAAATCCAATTATGGGATGTGTATTCAGGAAGTAAATTAAATTAAGTACCAAATATTTTTCAGTTATAAAAAAAAAAAGAATTTATGACAATGCAACATGCAATATCAAATTAAGTAAAATTGCTTGTGTAATACGATGTATAATAAAGATTAAAATGTAATTAGAGAATTTTAGACACAGACATTGTTAAGGGATTTGCATGGTTAACATTATTTATTCAAAGCTATTAAAATGTATCAATAAATTAAAGCTAATTTATGATTTAACCCTTATATTATTTGGATTATTTGACATGTTTCGTCATTGAAGTATTAAAACAGTTAATGAAAGTCATTAATAGAAAATCAACATGTATAAAATCGATTTTAATTGGTTTATTTCATCAGTTAAACGCATGTGAAGACACGATGAGTCGACTGTTTATTTTGTATCCATTATTAAAAGTACTAAATATATAACAATAATAAATTGAATAAAATATAACCTTGTTTAAGTTCAAAATATTTTAATTAGCCTATAATATACCTATTATAATAAATAATAATTATATATTAAAATATGATTTATAAAAAAAATTGTATATGTATCATATCTCAATACGTAATATGAAACTAGATTTTATGTAACATTCCTCATTGTGTATTGTATAAAACGTATAGGTACAATAATAATTATTGATTAGTGTAGTTTGAAAGAGTCTGTTTTTGATAGAAGATCAACTGCATTTTTTAAGACTGAGGAAACATTAACTAACCAATAAGGTGAACAATATTTGGAACAATTCCAATATTTAAAGAAAACAAAAAACAAAAAAAAATAATAATGTTTTTCTAAATGTTTTTGAAACTAGATAATTTAGGAAAATAGTGAATTTGAATTGTTTCATCTTATCCTAACAACTAAAAATATTTTATTTAATTGGAAAAATATATTATATATTTGGAACATGGAAGGTTCACTACACAAAATTGTATATTATTATGTTTATTATATTACCATCGTGTTTAGAAAAAGTGATTTATGATTATTCATAAATTGATATGTCTGAGTTGTTAAACTTATACACTTTTTTACACTTTGTTTACAGAACTTTAAATATAACATCAATTTTATAAGATATAATTCAATAGTAAATATTATAAAAATATCATCAACATTTTTCAAAGTTAAGAATTATAAACACGCAGTTGCGTAAATTTGTAGTTTTAGCATTTTTTCTCCTAAAAATTAAAATACAAAATAATTGATACATACCTACATATATTTTATAGTTTAAAAAATTACAGTATTTTCATAACAGTTTATAAAAAAGGTTTGTACAACCCGAGAAATATAAAATTATATTAAACTATCCCACTGTATATTATACATAAATTATAGATGTTCATTTAGAATTAGACTATAGATTACGAAATAACACGTATAATTACGATAAATAGTCTATTTCAAAATAAAACTTTATATTTACCTACCTATTATATTATTATAAGCGTCAGCATGCATTTAAAATAATATAAAAGGGAACCATATATTTTTATTTTTATTACATTGTATTATTGTATTTGTGTGTCTGACGTTTATACGTAATATTATTTAATTTGTATGAACACTAATAAATGGTTATTCTTAATTATAAAATTGTAGCTCAAAATATTTTAAATAAACAATTTCGTTTTCTGAAATAATTATATTTACTAAGAACTATTCACGAATTTTTCTTATTAAGTGAACTATTGTTTTTCTTAAATACTGCATAATGTAAGTACCTGTTTTAAAAAAAAAAATAATGCATGTAAAAAATAGAAATGAATGCTAGAAAAAAAAATCATATTCAGAAAGTAAACCATCTAAAATTGTATTATAAAAACGATTTAAGTATACCTCCAGGTTTCAAGTTTAGTTTTTGAATAATATATAATTTTAAAGCATAAATACGTGAGATACAGAGACCGCGTGTTGGCCGTTCGGTACTCGTTTTACGTTGGCTCAGTATTTTGTATTATTAAACATTGTAAGCCATAATAAAACTTCGAGTTTAAAAATCGATTTTTAGCAAAGCACGTCTTAGGCTAATATATTTTGTCTGTTTGCTATTTTCAAATTTTAATATAATCATAAAATGAATGTGACTATTTTGTTTTATTTTATTGATTACCTACCTTAATATTCATTATAAGTTAAATTAACAGAAAACGTGCTCAAATGTTGTAGGCAAATTGTTTACGTTATCTCAAAAATATAAATATGGTTAATAGTCAATAGAAAATAGAAAACAGTAATATTTGTCAGTATTCACTCGTACGTAACCCCATTTCAATGTTAAAGCTAATAAAAATCTGATAAGACTGCTATTTTATTCAGGAAACGTGTAGTTTCTAATATATCATAAGATATTAAGAATATGGTTATTCACTTGCATAAATATATATAAAGTATAATTTAGAATACATATTTGAGCTCATCTATTCCCTTCACTTAACCCAAAAATAATGTTTTAACTTTATGACTATAATTATGGATATAGAATACCTAATATTATATATTATAATAAACTTATTGTCATTTCAAACTATACAAAAAACGAAAACAAATCTACTTTGATTCTACACAAAGCAAGGGAGGTATGATTCTACGTCACAGTAGTGTTTATGTTTTTTAGTAGTCAACTTTTTTAATCTTGAATGTAGTAAAAAGTTGTACCTATGCATTTCCATTTATCCAGGTTTTACTTTTATGAGGATATGTTGGATATTTAGCAGTTGTTTTCGAAAATATTTTATAGCATGATAATAAAATATGTTGGTAAAGCTCCTTTTTAATAAAACCTTAATCTTTATCTAGTATATTAGATCGAATACAATCTTAGAAAAACCCATTCCGTTTCTAAGTGTAAGTTACTCTCACGTTTTTTACTATTTGAATGTTATCAGCAATGCTCATCTATGGATTTTTTAATTAGATGTTTTTTATTCATAAAACATGATTTTATAAATAACTAAATTAAATATCAATAGAATATTAAGTTAATATTTCATTTATTTACTTTATTATTATTATTATTTATACATGAAAAACATATACTATTTGGAATAAGTAAACTATTTTAAATGGTTCTTATTTATTTTGTTTATTAAATTAATATAATAATTTATTTACGAACACATTATGTATGACACACATTGGCGTAAGCTCGTTGAGGGACGGTTCTCCCTTTGTATTTTGAATTAATTAGAAAAATATTGCCATAAACTCATATTAGATTAGTAGGTATAACTTTTTATTCGGAACATTATAATATTTTAAACAATTTTATAGAAATTGTATACGTTTGCTTATTAAACCAGATACATTTTTGAAATTGTGGATATATCTATATCAAATTTTGAACTAATATTTTTTGATTTATTTAACTTGGTATATTAAAGATATTAGATAATAGGTCGATGGTTATAGGTTTGGAAGATATGGGGACACGATGATCTGAAAATATTATAATAATTGATAGTATTAAATAACTATATAACATGTAAAAATTGTCTGTGTAGGTATAATTTATAAGTATACGTTAGATTGAATATATATATTATAATATATTATATTATGGTAAAACCATTTTTAAAGACTATATTATTATCATTAGTTTATGTACTTTTTAATAATTCATAAACTATTCGTTCGAATTTTGAGTAAAATACATGAATTTAATATTTCAATAACATTATATGCTTCACAATTCACATTTGAAAAAGTTGGTGGAAAGATGAGTTTTCATCACAATAGGACACTATTTCAGTTATGTAGAAAACATCGAATACCTATGGAACTTATAGTAACTTAACAATTCCAAAAACCAAAATATGATATATAAACATAAATTTGCAGGCATAAATAAGAAGAATGTTTTTGTAAATGATATTTAATGATAAGTTCCATAAAATTATATCATTGTGTTTTATTGGTAGGTATACTTGTTAGAAATGTATAATATTTTAATATTTAGCTCAGATATTACGTTATATCATGGATTTAATAAATCTGTTATGTGGTTTACTCCTATAAAGATCGTTGAAGTAACGCCCGTGAACTGCTTCATATTCTGTTTAAATATTAAACTAATACTAATTACAAACTAATTATGTAAGCTCATTATATCATGTGCTATAGTTCAGTATTATAAATGACTATATAGGTACCCAATAGTACCTAATTATTAATATCAGAGAAAACAAGTAATCTACACGTGTTCAATGTCCATGTGTTAATTTTTCATAGTAAATAACATACAGGTAATATAAATTAAGATACAATTGTATATCATTATTCCCCAGAAATAGTAAATTATACAGAACAAAATCAACAAATCAACGTACAATTTAAAATTGTAATCTAATGAGTAGCTGACAAATATTACACATGAGTACATTAGTCAAGCATTATAATAGTTAAATGAAAATATGAAGATTTTTTTGTTCATGTATTTCATAACATGATCTACGGACATACGTAGACAACATACATAAGACGTAATAACAAAATATATCATTATTTAATAAAGAAATAATATTATTAAAGATTAAACCGCTGGAATGGAAAAAAATGGAAATAGTATTATAACTGATCACCGTAAAACTAATAAACTTAATATAATATAATATACTTTAACTAATATAGCATGAATATGTTAACGGGACTTGGGGCCGTGCAGTCCCAAAGCCCATCGAAACGTGTTGGATGGACTAGGGGGAGTACTTAGGTATTCAGTTCACGCATTAAGGAGCGAAATAGATGGGAAGAGGAAACGAACCAGCATTGTTAGAAAGCTGTTCGTCGGACGTGTCAAAGACGAGTACGATATTATGGTACCGAGTAGCAGCCTCGCAAATTGTGTATTTCAGAAGAGGGACACCTTTCAGGAGAGGTAATCGTGGATAATTAGAGCCAAAACAAAAACAAAAAAAAAAAATTCCACCAGACGTGCGAGATACAAAAAACGATCACAGCGACTACCTATGCAGTGATATTATTTACTGCTACCGCGGTATCTACCGTAATACTACGTATATTATATTAATAATAATAATATGTAATACCATTGGTCATAAACAGTAACTACCTATACTAATACTACTATAAATCAGTGTTACTATTTACGGTTATAGGGGGTAATAATACGTAAGTTTATAATAATTATTAATGAAATAAATAATATTATTATAATCGACTGGACCACGACTTGTAGACAGGCTGAACGATTTAAAAAAAAAAAAAAAATGTTTTCTTTACCTGCAGTAAACAAAACGCATCGGAACGTGGTAGATCGGTGGACGACGGACATTGTGCGGCCGCGTGTGTTTCTCGACGGGGTTGGCTCTCGACAACGATGGACGACCGCGGCGGCAGTGATGGTACCGGTGCAAACTGCGTCCGTCGACTGAGTCGGATATCGCGCGGCGACCGTCGACCACTTCTGTGTAACGTGCGTGTGCGAGTGGCGTGTGGTGCTCGGCGTCAGGTGCGTGTGAGCTTGTGTGTGCGTGTATGTGTGCGGGCGCGTGCGCGTGTGGGTGTGTGCGTTTGTTTGTGCGCTCGCTTGTGCGTGTCTGTTTGTGTGTGTGTGTGTGTGTGTGTGTGTGTGCGCGCGCGCGCACGCGTGTACGTGTGTGAGTGCGTGTACCGTCCGCACGAATCTGTCGTCGATCGAACGACGATCGCGGCAACGGCGGTGCCCCGTCGACGTCGTTTGCGTTGACGGAGGCGGCCGCGGCGGTGGTGACGATGATAGTAGTATAAGTGCTGTTATTACGGTTGTAAAATAGAACGACGGAATTCGCGATATTATATTATTATTATAGTAATAATATTGTTATCTTTTAAATTATTATCGCTGAGGAAACTGTTTTGGGGGTGGATTGCGGTGGGAATGGGGGTAAATTAGAATCGTTATCCAAACGATGCGGGTAGGGCAACGACAGACGATGGTGTTCGTGCGCGTGGATGAAACTGCGCGTGCGGTAGCGCGACAACGAGGAGACGACCGCGACGGTGGTGGCGGCGGCCACAGCGTGTGCAATGCGTGCGGCGCACCGAGAAGGGATGGGCGAAAAATTAGGAGAAAAAAAATGCCAACTCTTTGTATATCGACGCGGGTAACACCCCTGAGCGGCCCTACATTCTAAAACGCCCATCCATCGTGAGATCCGTAGTTCAAAGGCACGTTTTTTTTATTTTATTCTTTTATTTAAACACGTTTGCGTTTTTTCTATATTTCTTGATTTCTCGCACTGATCTCTCTCTCTCACTCTCTTTCTCTCTTGCCCCCTCTCTCTCTCTTTCTGCCCAAAGGTCGTGGTTAACGGTACCCTGTCACACCGCGTTCAAATAACAGTAACTGTTATATACTTGTTCCACAGCTGTCCATAAAATTACAATACATATACATAACGTTTCGCCGAAAACCGTCTGCGAGCGTCACGACGAAGGATGCAGTTGTACGCAGTCCCCGTAAATTGCACGTTATTATAATGTGTACACTCGCGCGCGGCGCCGAATCAATATTATAACGTGTGCCGACCCGACCTCGCCCTCACTGAAAGCTCCGAACCGTGGTGGCGGGGGCAGCGGTGGCGTGGGCGGCGGCGGCGCGCGCGTATCACCAACGACTACGGTGTTGTAGTTTGCCTCAGTATGCGACCAACTCTTTCACCCCCATCCACAATCCCCCAAACCTTTCCTCACGCAGTTACCGCGGTCGCTTCGCACCACCACACCATTCGCCGCCAACGTCCCACCGATACCCCCCCCCCCTCACCCATCGCGTTGTCACAGGCGGCTACGATGACGCACCGGGTAAATCGCTGGCACCCACACGACTTACACATATATCATATAATTATAATACTTGGGCAACTAACATGTATATAATATGTGCATGCGGTTTAGGTGCATGTGTGTGCGTGGGTGTATGTGTGTGCGCCTCGTGGGTGTACGGTGACGATGACGACAACGCCGGAGGCGCTCGTGGCGGTCCGGTCGACGAACTTTTTCTTTTTTCTTTTTTTTTGTTCACCCACCCCTCCCACCCACAAAATCCGACCGTTTTCCGGCGCGTTATTCATTTCGCTTTTCCGCCCCGCGAAAACATACGAGTGTACACGTGATTGCGTGAGCCCAAAGCACCAGAGCCGGTTGCAGGGTTCGTCCGTTTTCGGTTGGGTTAGGTTAGTGAACCGGCTTTCGATATAAATCTATAAGCTTTTATTATACAGAAGTCTGCCCCAATCATATTGCGAAATACATATATCACGTCATGTATAGTTAATATACTCTAAAAGTCTCTAAAACTTCGGAATCGGTCCATGACAGTTTTCAATATTCGAAATCACTCACGGTATACAGTAACATCAAAATATATTTCTTAATCAGTGTATAATAATACGAACAAAGGGTATTTATTTATATGTATATAAAAACAATAAATAATGGGTCCCCTGCCTACCTTCAGTATCGAGTTGTTCAATATAAATTTATTTTTGTCTAATTCCTGACCTAGACTACTATCATGTAAATTAATTGGGAATATTAGTTATCTGATATTAGTAAAGTTCTATGTTGAGTATACATCATTCATATAAACAAGCTACATATATCTACATTCTATATTATGAGGATTCGTCAAAGACAGCGCACACTGACCGATATATTACTATCGAAAACTTAGTGGACTAATTTCTGTATTTGAGTTTGTATGAAAATAAGCTATATAACATTTTAAGTAATATATATATATAAATATGTATGGTATACAATCTATAAATGATAAGCAGAAAATTATAAAATATAAATTGAAAAATAATTACGAAAACCGGGAATATTAAACATTTTTAATAAAATTGGTTTTATTGTTTTAGTTTAATACTATAACAGTAAACAGTATACACTTTACATTTGCATCAAATATTTATTCTACCATTTTATAGACAGAGTACAATTTAGTATCAAAATATTTCGGCTTAAGAGCAAAAGTAAATTGAATTGTTCTAACATTAAATTTTTTTTTTAATTTATGATAATACATAATTTAAAACTGAATACAAGTTTTCGAATAAGTTGTTATTGCAGAAATAAACAAAGAAGTTAGTAAAAATGTTGTCTACTGCCGATTTTAAGTTATAGGTAAATGGTTTTAGTATAAACAGTATTTATGATGTACAATGGTATGACTTGGCTAGTGACAGGAAGAAATTATTATAAATTAATTTAAAAATACAAAACCTATATCAAAAATACTAATTCTGGAAGATTTTTGTCAAACTTAAGAATAGATCATTTGATACTATTTTAGTTTATTTACCTGGATGATATATCTTCATTCTTCAGTTTTCATTAGGACGTGTAGTAATTATATAGTAAAAAATCCATGTATTAAACTTACTTTTTCAACAGTTATACCTATTGCTCACAATAATAGGTAACATTTAATTAGGTCTTACGCATTATAGTATGTATTAATTCAAAATAATTATGTATCATCAATAATTTACTAAAATTATTTAATTACTTACAATAATTATCCATTTACAAATAAGTGTTATTTCCTTTTTATTTTAATACGGGATACTTAATCTACTCAATACTTTATTTTTATATTATAATGACAATATAATATTAAGATTATATTTACGAATACAAACATTTATTAATTATATTTTATAACCTTAATTTTAAACTTTATTTTCTCCTAACATCCAATTATTACAAATAATCTAATTTACAAATACTAAGCTATCGTAATGTCAGATTAAAGAATTTGTTACCATTAATCTTACTGTAAATCTGTGTGATTGTATTTTAAGATAATGTACCTATATGAGATAAAGTTTTTCCTGTAAGTTAGTAATTAACTTAAAATGAATAAGTAATAATATAATGTTAATTGTTTATTTAACATATTGTATTAATTATTATAATTAAACAACACTGTTTACCTATTGTTAAATTACCTTTTAATGTCGTTATTTTTTCAAGAAATACTTATATGGTTTCTATATATTCAGTATCAGTTTTAAATAAATTCCTGTAAACATAATATAATACAAGATATTTTCATTGGTTATTTTGATTATTTTAATATCATCTTGTAAATAAGGAACTAACACACACTACTACACCAGTATTATAAGAATTATACAGTTTTAAGGGTTCATATCAATAAAATGAAAAGTGGCTGAAAAAGGCACTAAACACTTACAAAGGAAGATAGGTATGTTTAGAGAAAATTCCATATCACTGAAAAATAATTATCACTCGTTTGGAATCAATATTAATCTCTACAACACTTCATTTTTAAAAATGTAATTGTTTATGATACAATTTATGCGAATATTTATTTATGAGTATTATTTAACTGATTTGTTTTTAAATAAAATATTTAGATGCCAATGTGTACAATTTAACTAAATAAATATTAATTGATACCCCTCATCAAAGGCACTTAGCGTGCACCTACATCGTGCCGCTCCCTATTTCTCCCTCTAGGGTGTCTGCAATTTGTTTGTAATATAGTTTTCAAAGATGTTTACTTTGTACCAGTAAACAATTAATTAACATTCATATTTTTATAATATGATAATATAATCATGTCTGTAATCTTTTCATAGTGAGCCATGCTATTTGAGTACAATTTATGATGAGTTGTTTGCACACTAGGTACTCAGACCTGCGTTGAGTTAATATGTGTATTTTGTGCTGTGTCAATTATAACTGTCGATGTATTTTATTAACATTCTATTTCGTGTTATTAAAAACAGAACAGGACAGACATTGTTTCCATACAAATTGATTAGCACGTGAAGTGCGAAGTGGGAATTTTATTTGTGAAAAATGTTGTAACCAAATCAAAATGTGTGCAATTTATTTATAGGATAATAGTCCTATAATGGCTTACAACAATATACATAGATATATAAGGAATTTGCTTAGAAATAATACAATATAAATAGATAAGTATTAGTAACTTTAATTTTCATTCAAAATCATCACACCTTGGCACATATATTCCAAACTTATTACCATTGAAGACATTAGAACACAAAGTTAAATACCTCAAAAATGACTTAAGTTAGAATTCAATTTAGATAGGTACATCCTGGTATATAAAACTTTTCAAAAAGCCATATTCTTGACAAATAACAATTTACAAGAAAAAGATTGATACTCATTTAAAAAAAACACGAAGTTTACAGGAGACTATTTATAGTAATATTATATGCATAATTTAAGTACTTAGAAATATTACTATAATTTGAATATTTTATTCATTATTTTACTTTATACCTTATAATATATATGGCTATATTACGGTCATTGTAACATATGAACAACTACTGTGTATCCCTATAATCAGTGAATTATATAGGTGGTATGATGTGTGTCTAATATACCTTGACGTGCCGCCTTTGGATCGTAATTCTCGGCAGTCTCGGAAAACGGATGCTTCTTGTTGGACCGGAAATGACATTGCTCGCAAATATAATATAATAATAATAATAATATAATAATAATATAATATAATATAATATAGTATTTATAATCAATATGGTTGATTATAAATACTATATTATGTTTATATATCAATAATAATACCTACGTATAAGACTCATTCCACCGTAATTGTGTAGCACTTCACACCACTCACGACGACGTGACGATGCGAAAACGGTTTGATTGAGATTTGAGAATGGTATTGAAAATCAGACGTAGATAAAAATACGAGTGACCATCGTTTTTTAATAAGAATTAAAACTAACCGAAGACGGAAAATAATATCGTTTACCTGCTCGCGAGTATACCTAGGTACTTAGTGTATACAATGTGGACCACGGTTGCAGAATATAAACCTCGAACGAGTCTCCGTTCTATATACTTTAGACTGTAGGTAATGTAAATTTAATAGGTAATGTTATTGCAAACGTTATAATAACGTTATATTTGACCAAATAATAGAGAGTTTTTGCACAACGCCGGTTAAAAATAACGTATTAACCCGTTAACGTTGTTTACCAAATCAAGCCTTTGCGCATGTACACCAAATATCAGTACGGTATTATCATAATCAGTTATTTTAATTATTTTAACGGGCACCGTATTGCTGGTTACTATCGGTAAAAAAAAATAGTATTTAATATATTTCTAAATAGCTTAAAATGAGCCAAATATTTTGCAAGATGTATAATAAATAGCAAATGTCTATTTGATGCAAATTACAAGTTACTATGACAAACTACAAACGCAACGTTGGTTATAGGCTAGGATATTTTTACCCCCCCTAAAAACACATTATAACCTGGGAGGTAAAAATAATCTACTATACAAATTCAATGGGAGGTAAATATATATTAGTATATCTTAAATAGATTATTAATTATAAGCTAGGATATATTTACTGGGGGGGTAAAAATAATCTACTATATAAATTCACATATGAGATAAATATAAAAATTCTTTATAAAAATTCAATGGGAGGTAAATATATCCTAGAATATTTTTACCCCCTTAAAAACACATTATAACCTGGGAGGTACAAATAATGTAATATACAAATTCAATGGGAGGTAAATATATGCTTATATTTTTACCCACCTTAAAAACACATTTTTACCGGGGGGTAAAAATATCCTAGTATATTTTTACCCCCCTGTCAAACAATTTTACCGGGGGGTAATAATATCCTAGTATATTTTTACCCCCCTGCCGATCAATTTTACCGTGGGGGGTAATAATATCCTAGTATATTTTTACCGGGGGGTAAAATTAACCTAGGATAATTTTACCTCCCATACAATTTTACCGGGGGTATAAATATCCTAGGTTTATTTTACCCCCGGTAAAAATATACTAGGTTAATTTTACCCCCGGTAAAGTTTTCCTAGGATAATGTTACCCCCCCCCGGTAAAAATATTTGGGGGTATTAGAAACCTGCGACACCGGAATGGGGAAGAGAGAAAGACTGTTTTTTATCATTGCTTCTCATTCTAACAGAGGTCTTATCATAAATTATATACAATAATTATACGTATTACACAGTGTATAGAGACCCGACCATCCGGGTATTGATGAGCACTACTATAAGCGCAGCGACAAGTGCCGCAAAACGTGTTATCACTGCACATACTATACAACATTTCTTAGCCCTGTGACCCACTTGGGGAGGTGTTGCATAGCAAATCGGGGGATATTTTCGTTTTTAATTGTCCGAGCGAGCGCAGCGAGCGAGTGACCCCGCTCGGTGACTTGGTGCAACAAAAAAAATACAATTTTCTTAACCCTGTGACCCACTTGGGGAGGTGTTGCATAGCAAATCGGGGTATGTTAAGTCAAAAATACTTTTAAAAGTTAATATATAATATAACAAGTCCCGGCGCATGCACAGTATGTACCCGGATGGTCGGGTCTCTATACACAGCGTACATATTATATCTATTTGTGTTAAGACCTCTATAACCTCAAAAAATGTTCATGTTCGTTCCCGTAAATGGCCTATCCATTCTTTAATATCTATGAGTATCCCACTTTTTACGAATCCAAAGTGTTGATATCAAAAAGGTTACTGTTATAAACCTGTTTATATGTCAATGGTTAATATTGTTTATGGTTATAATATTTACAATGTGATAAAATATTTTAACGGAATATAATATTATATCCGGTAATATAAAAGCTAAAGTTGCAAAGATAACGTTAATATAATACCGTATAATTTAACCGAACGTTATTTTTACCGGTGTTGTGCAAAAACTCTCTAATATATCATTAAACAAAACATAACGCAAAACGTAATTTATAGAATATCCCTAAACGAAAAATAACGAAAAATGAAATATTTTAAAATCTATTTATTTAAAAGATCTATAAATTGGTTTCATAAAAACATTTATTTCATGCGGACAATCTAAGAGTTGATTAGGTATATCATATTCCGTATCCGGGCCATTACCAGCCCGTATTAGTTATTATTTTTAAATTTAATAGGTACCTATTTTTATGATCAGTATTAATACATCTATATTATACCTATTCTATATAATATATGTATACATACAAATTTGTTTTCTTTCTACATTTTAATGGAATACAATATTTAATTAAATATTTAATATTATGAATGAATTATATGAACTAAAATACTATTTAAGTGATGTAAGTGTTAATGGTAATGCTTGTTGGTGGGTTATAACTTATATGTTTTATTATGATACATAATTATAAGGCACCTATATTATACATTGGATTTTGATTATGATAAGGATGTAGGTATAGGTAATCTTTTAAGTAAATTTAAACAACGTTGTAATAATTGATTCAGAGCCATATACATAACTAATAAAATAAGTGTTGGCGGTTATCTTTTAAAGATATTAATACAATATTTATTACTTTTGTGTTATTGTATGGCTTGTCTTAAATATTGTAACTGATATGAAAAAAGGGGGAAAATATGAAATGTAATGATTGTGTTGCTGTAAAAATGTGGATGTATAAACTATAAATAATGCGAAAATAATTTTATGGAAAAATATAAGAATTATCGCGTAATGAAAATAAACTATAAAAAAAAGTAAATTACGTGGTTTTATGCATCTGCAGCCCATTTAAGAGTTTGGTAAAGGTTACAGACCTATAGTAGATTGTATAATACGGTCTACGCAATATGTAACCTATTGAGTATTGTTATTTCTGAAAAAAAGATTTATTGCTGTGCTTGTTTGATTCTTATTAGTTATAACTTATAAATTATAAGGTTGAGCTATAATTCTGTTTTTACACATACCTAGGTACTGTATTGTTAAATTTTACCAATTAATATAATATTACAATACCACAAGCACTATCCATATTTTTTTTCGTTACGTAGGTACTTTGATATTTTCCGTTGATCAGTTCGACCAGTTTATTTGCGTTTACCGATGCAAATCCGATTCTCAATGATTCTTGATCAAACCGTTTTCGCGTCACCATTGTGCAGTGCGGCGGTGATATTAGGGTGAAACGAGTCTTGCATTGAAGTTTATTTTGCGAGACTCGAGGCCTTCCCACACTCAATTAATTTGCATCAGTTGCGATATTGTACTTTTATGTCATGCTCTTTTTAAATGCTACATAATATTATTATTTGAATACGATTTCGTATACAACACTGAATATGACACGTCAAAAACCGGATATCTCCGTACGGCGCGTTGGCGCAAGACATACAATTTTTATCAGTTGAATGCGTCCATTTCAACTTCATACCAAGTGAAAATCAATATGTTTCCAATGATATTATCGGTAGATGGTACTCATAGTTTGACACACATAAATTAATAATATAGTTTAAAATTCAGATAATATTCTATTGTGTGAAGAATAAACTGGAAGAAGAAATAGGTTTGATGTTGATTTATTTAAAATTTAATATTATACAAAAATACAACTCGTATATTAAAAATATTGAAATAATATATTTATATTACTTAAAAATATGACGCATTAAAATATGTTTATAGTCTAACTACTATGTCTAACCAAAGCCGGAGACAGACGCAGCCACACGGGGAGACTGCTGGTGTCGAGATCAGACGGATGGGTGTCGTTTGAGCTGAGATAATATAATGCATATAGATAATGACATAATAATATACAATAAAGATAATAATGATATAGTCACTTTATAGTCACTCATCTTTTCAGCCATTAAGAGTGTCTATCATTACAAAAGGAAGATCGTTGACACTACTTGTATCTATTTATAAATATTATACAGTAAAATTTGTAGATAACTTTATAAATTGTAACATTTTTTGAACCATAATTTTTTATCTATGTATATTTTTTTACGTAATATTAACTTCATAACTATCTAACAGAATGACGGCCCTTTTAAATTAAATCATGCATAATATAATATATTATCGATGACGTAGCAAACAAGTGTGATAAGTGCAAAATTCGGAAAAATTAGTTTTTTTCATGGTTGTCTTGTTAACAACTTTCTACATAATGTGTAAAAATTTTGTAAGTGTATAGTAAATATTTAGTCTGTTAGAGGTCGGCGCGTTTGTTGTAGTGCATGTAATCTGCGTGATATTTAATAACAATTTTCGTTCTCCTGAACAATAATTACGAAAATGTCACTTATCACACTTGTGCGCTAAGCCATCGATATTATATACTTCAAAACCAAACCATTTGTTACATATAATGTATTTTTAGTTCATTTTTTTTAAAATGTTTAAGACTAACTTTTATTTTAATACATTTGAATTATGTACTAAAATAATTTTAGAGAATTTTTATTGTATTTATTATTAATTAACATTAGGTATATTATAAAGTGAAATTGGAGTATTTTACTGAACAGTTGTGCGTTATATTTTGCATTAATCTGAGTACAAGTAACCTTGAAGATTTGTTTACAAATAATTAATTTGCTGCTAAAATGAGCTTTGAGTGGCGGTGTGTTATAAAGTTGTTGTTAGTATAATAGTTGTGTAGTTTTAGCAGTTATATCATAAATTACATTATAAATAGCTGCCCATGAGAGAATATTGTTTGAATTTACTGTCTACTGTTTTTTGAAAGAGTTGGCGGTAAATTAAATATGAATAATATAAACTGAATAAATTAGGATTTGGTCAAACATTTAATTTAATTGAGAAATTAATACAAAATATACAAGTAACCGTTATAGTTAAACTAATATAGGTACAATTGCATGTGAGCACAAGTGCACAACAAAATCTTGAGTTCACCGAAAATAAGTATAAGATACATGAATTTAAATTAATTAAGTTAATTTAAATATTAAATTGAACTGTAATAAATAATAATATTCAAGCATTTTGTAATATTCGCTTATGATGTAAATGTTATGATCAAATTATAGACCTCTCACATAGGTATGAATTTAAACAAAACAAATATCTACATAAAAAAATTAAATGTTTAAAATATTATCGTTGTAGTAATACCTATCACATTCACAACATAGAAACACAAAGTTAGTATTCGTAATATATTACTACATTTGCATTCTAAAGTGTGACTTCAGATCAATTCATTGTCCTTTTGTGTATCATTAATCACTACTTTTTTTTTTATATAGGATTGGTAACTTATTTGATTAATGGATTTGAATTCAACGGATAAAATATTTATTGTTATGTTTATTGTAGTCACATATACCTAATTTTAATAATGTTCGTTTTATTAATAAATATTTATCATAGTAACTAAAAGATAAAAGTGATAATTTAATGTTTAAATTGGAATGTTTAATTTCCTATTTTAGTGAATTAAGGCATACTTATTATTGGTAATGCATGGACGATGGTGGTCAACTGCTTTTAATTCAAAATCAACTATAAAGATAATGAAGATCCATTCGATGATATTTAGGCGATACATGTTTGAAACAAAATAATATTCGTCGTTTCAGCCAGAAATATTTTAGAAACCAATGGTGCTACGAAATTTATAATAATAACGATTACCATAATATAAAACAGGTATGCACAATAATATACAGCGATAACCGTCAATAATATATAAATATGTAGTTTCTTTTAATTGCTTTATTTTATTATAACTATAATTTAACTGCACTGTTATTTGACTTAATATGTTTATTTTAACCATTTCATTTTATAATATTTTAATAATATAACCCAAACAATAAATCATTTTTTTAAAACAATAATTTACTTTTATAACTTATAATTTTATGAAATTAACTGGAAGCGTGGTTACTAAATTTGAACAACACAAATTATCCTGAATATAATATAAGCCATTGCACATTTTTACTTCTTCAGCAACACAAATCTATTTAACTCGATAAAATATGACAGAGAAATACGACGAAAAGTTGGCTGAAGTCTGAACATAAAATAACCAAAACAGATTATTGTGGAAATTTATAATTTTTTTTTGCTTATAAATAGTTGCTATTAGACATTAGTTACAGTTTACAGATTATATAATTGTTACTGGAGCTTTAGAGCTTTTTTATGGTTGCCAATAGTTTCTCGGGCAGATAAGGTGAGAGCATGCATTAAATTGTCGCATTTATGGTTTCAAATAAAGAAATTATGTTTTAAAACAACATTCGGTAATATGTGAATTGAATTCATATTTGCAGCTATTATAAGGGTGCTGTATTCAATCTTCCACAGGTGAGTTGTCCACATCGGTCAAATTAGTTCACAAAACGAGGTAAAACGACGCAAATTTGTCCGTGAACTAAGGCATACCAAATCCAAGATGTAGCACATTGGTATAACGCTATAATTTTTATTTTTTCACGGGTGAAGTCCGGTTATATAGCTAAAAATGGAAGTTGATTTGAAGTTAATAAACTCAAAAACTAGTGGACCGTTTTCTATGAAAGTTATATCAATAGAACCCTGGAGACATGGAGGGGGTTTATTGCTTACTTTTCAACTCCTACATGTAGATAATTACGTGGTAGCTCACCCATGATTTTTTTTTAAAAATAAAATTTGTGTGCCAGAAATAGTGTTTTGCTAATAATATTTTAATTTTGGAAATAATTAATTCACATAAAGTTATGTTTTTAGCATCACAAACTTAAAAAGCCTTACTAAAAATATTATCGCTTGATATGATTCCTTTATTCTTATCTTATAATCATATTAAAAACTATTATATTATATACTATTTTATTATGTATTATAGTTATGACTAATGCAAAATGCACATGACATATATTATAATTATTTACAGCATTGCAGTCTTCATGTCTACGATTAATATCAGGTGCCCCCTGGTATATTACCGATGAATCATTTCATAAAGACATCTTCATTCGAACCTTGAATAATCTTGTTATGATTACCTACAAAAAAAAAACACACAATACATAATATAGTACTCACTCAAATCCTATAATCACTCAACTATCATCCAAACATATTCCAGGTAATCCACTCAGGCGCCTGAAAAGGAACTGCTGAAGGGACCTACTATCTTCTTAAATCGATTTTCATGGGGTTCCGCCATTGGGTAACTCCCCCCTCCCGTAAATCAAACCTATTGTATAACTTGTAAACATACAGATCGTAAATATAAATTTTTGTTCAATAAAAAACAAAAAAAAAAAATTATACAGTAGTAAAATAACTAATAATTATAAATAGTTTTAAGTTTTAATGTTCAAAAATAATTTGTCCGTATAATGCAGTAAGTAAGTATCTATATAAATCATTTTTACTTGGCACAATTTTTACATTCTATAAATCCATATACGTATAATATTATTTATGTAAATATATTTATTTTATTTAGGATTTATTTTGAAGTATCATCTCACATTATTAGCCAAAGTAAAGTTCAAATTTATATGTATCTTCTTACACTATAAGTATTTCGACACCACGAAATGCAGTGTACTTTAATTTTAAAATGGTAGTCAAAGACTCGTAGCTCCTATAGTTACATCTTAACAGTTATGTCAAGTTGAGTATATAAACAAAATAAACAGAAAGTACCTATATCCATGTAATTATATAAACATAACCCTAATTATATAGCTATTTTTTTTTTTAAATTTTATTGTCCCTAACGATGAAGCTGACGGCCGCCAATAAATTAAAGTCTACATCGGTGAACCAGCAGCCAAACAACGGAAAACACGACTTTACCTAAAAAACGATTGAACCAATGTTCCAGTTGTCATGTTGAGGTGCTATGAGCAACTCTTCACGAAAGTGAAAATACAAATAATGCAGTATTTTGATAGTTGTGGTTTTTTTTGGTTAAAAACGGTTGTGGTATGAGTAGTTTTCGGTCGCCACTGATACTCCCAACCGTGCACGACCGGTCGAATGGTACGCATTCTCAATATATTATAGATAAATCGAGATTATGTCAATTCCCATCATGACCACTGGAACTCTACATCTTCTAAAGTTCTAAGAAGCATATATTAACCAGATTAATAGGACGCTACACCTGCATGTGTGGTCTCCATCTTAAAAATGTAAAACATTGAAAAAACTGTTTTTCGCGGGTAAGTACCACTGAGGCTGTAGTCCAAGTTATAAGCAATCAAATTTTCACAGTATCAAGAAGAAATAATTTACTGTGTTATATCGTTTTAATTTTTTTTGATATCAGACCTAAATAAAAGAGTTATTCATGTTTGAAAATTCATTATTTTTGAGTTTTTCAAACTTGAATAACTTTTTTTTCAGTTCTGATATCTGATATGTTTGACATCACATACGAGTAGCATCCTCTTAATACAAACTGCATCGTAAAATATACAGAATTATTGCTATACATATATTGTGTATACAAAATATTCCTTAAACTACTGTTTACAGAACAAAAACAAAGTTATAAAATTTATAATATCACGATTATTTTTGTAGTTACTTCTTACACAGAGATAAATAAATACAATAATTGATTAATAAGTATACATATTTACAAAAAAAGTCCCAATTTCGATTATTAACAAATAAGAAGATTTAATATAATATCACTATACAGAAATCCATACAATTTGACTGGTTTAAGATATGAGGGCGTCATTGGACTAGGTTTAAATAAACATATTTTCACGACAATAGTGTAATACAATTTATTATATTTTTTATATTTACTATTTATTTAGTGCTTTATAGTTCACATTTTTTCACGGTAAAATATTCTTGCATAGTATTACAAGCATTTTTTTTACATACGTTGATTTAACTTATCTACTTACTGTATTTAATTTAAAATTAAAACACTGCATATCTGAAAGTTCATTCAATGCATAGAATGTTGACAACTTACTACAAAGTTTTTCCGGTTACAGTATACACGGTTAGTAATCTAATAAATTTCATACAATTTTTAATTATATATTATTTATAGTTTTAGGATATGTTTGGACGTGTGAGAAAGCTTAACAAAGGATAATTGGTTTTTTAACGATGTGTTTTATTTTATATATGACAAGTTACTGCCAGAAAATGTAAAAATTAAAATAAAAGTTTAATTTATACTACTTCTATGGTATATTCTAACTTAACGAAAATATAATGGAAATCTTGACCAACATAATATAATATTATGTATTTATATTTATATATTTTAGATTCTTCAGAGTGAAGAAATTATGAATTATGAATTTTATACAGTTATAATGTGTATTTTTTTGTGAATGGGTACATTTTGTGGATTTATAGTAGAATTATTTTTTTGTTTTTCAATTTCAATATGATTTTTGGTAGAAAAACTAATCAAGTTAATACATTTAGGAAGATTTTGAAAAATAATTTGTCAAATAAATTTAAATTGAGGAAAACGGGAATTTTCACGCAATAGTTGCAATACCACAATTTGAAAAAATCGATTTTTTGTTACTATGTTACAATTAAAAAAATGAATAACACTAGGTTGGTATTTGAAATTTCCCCCAAACGTTTATATTAACGTTTTCTATACAATATGGACATATAATATGGAATATAATCAAACCATTTGAACTTTTTTTGTGCTAGGTATCTATATTAAATTCATTATTTTGTTTCTATAAATGTTGATAAAAAATTTTTTGCCAGGCGCAAAGTATTAAAATATTAAAAATATTATAAATATAATGTTTAATTTGTACAGCTATAACTTGTACATTTAATACAAGTTTCCTCGTAAGTAGTTAATACTGGATCGAAATAATTCAAAAAATATATAGATACTTTTTTTATAGGTATATTCAGTTTAAATTTGGACATAACTAGATAGGTATTTAAAAAAAGAATACTGATTTTAATTATATTATTGTTAATTCAAAAATATTATTCTTGGGGGTTTGAAACTTTTACATAATATATTACGATGTTTTATGAAGAAAATGCAATTTTTTAAACATTTGGTATAATTTCAAGCTTATTTATACCGTGTAAGATATAACAACTACCGTACTACTAAGTAATTGTAAAATTAATTACTATAATAGCAATAAAATATATCATAAAATGTAACAGACCGTTTACGCTTAGAATCGATTTTCATATACAATGATTTATCATTAAATTTAAATTTAATGTATACATTATAGTGACTTACTCAGTGTCAAAGTACACTCGATACCTATAATTGTACCAACAGTAGAGCGGTTACTGCATATACTTTTCTTACTTTTTATATTCTAAATATAATATTGTAGGTAATAAAAATAAATAAATATAATAAAAAGATCTCACAATCTCACAGTATGCACCTAATGGTTATTAATTTTATAATAAATTAATATAGTCAATTTTAAATATGTAAAATCTATAATTAACTCAAAAAAATCCCACAAATATTTCGAAGAAAATGTCATTATTGTGGTCAGCTGATCATATTATCATAAGTTATTATAAAATTATAAGATATGCCCTTCTATAAAATAAAAAATAAAATAAAAGAAATGGAACTTTATTGGAATTATTTACTTTTCCTTCTATTTTAATAAAGTCTGTTTTTATGGTATATTATATTAATTTTTAAGTAAACTATTTTAAAATAATATAATTAAATTATTATTATGTAATATAAATATATACATAATAATTCAATAACAACACACTGTTTAAATGGTTTTTGAGACATGCTAAATGTTGACTGGTTGTATAATCAAGAATTGTTTCTGGCTGTTTTGTTTGTCAACTATATTCATTGAAAGAAAAACATGTGTTATATAAATGTTAAGATTTGATTTGCATGATAGATGATTTATAAAACATTTAATTAAACCTATAAATATTTTAAGACATAAAAATAGAATTAACTAAAAATATTAATGCATTATAGAGTAACAAATGTTTTTATCGATATACGGTGGTATTAGTATTATATTATAGTATTATAGTGCATAGATATTAAATAGTTATATTTTCTAAGACTTCCGTATTTTTATACGTTAGTTTTCACGTAATAAAATAAAAAAGTGATTTCCAAAATTTAACGATTGTGACTCTCGAAATGAGTCTATAGAAAACGTACTTTTGATGGGATTTCATATAATGTATACATTTCGAATACCATGCAGTTCCATTATTCATATAATAAATAATATTATTTTTTACGATATTAACATATTATTTAAAAACAGGTATCTAATATAAATAAATGCTCAGTACTGTAGAATTATTATCTTTGGTAATTTAAATGATGTCCCAAACTGTTCTATCATCCGTCAATCCTATAACCAAATCATTATCTACACGACGCTGATATATCACTTCTGTCTCTACGCTTTTTCCCAACCATCATTACTTTAAAATAACTTTATTTTTATAGTTAATTTTGTTTGATTGAGTTATTTTAATTTGTTATTAAATTTATGATTAATGCTTTAAACTACCTACACAGTACATATTTAATTTGTTTTACCTTCGCTATATCCAGTCATGGATAATATCTCTACACAGACTTATAAAACGATACGTGCCTGTTGTAGTATCCAATGTTTTTTAGCACTATATGCAGGTATAGATAATATCACTATGCATAAATCAATGATAAACAATAAAATTATCATCAATTTTGAAAGCATACAGAGTTAATATTATTTTATCGAGATTAATATTAATACAATTTTTTATTAGGTACATCTAAAAAGAAATTGCATTGTATATTTAAACTTTAAAATTAATTATACGAAGTTTTTTAATTTGATCATTAATACAAAAAATATATATTAATTTGTAAATATCCAAGTCAAGATACATTTAAATTCTAACGCTCTTCACTTATTCATAATAAAATAGAGTCAGAAACCACACTGAATTCAGTGCATACAAAATTTGTAGTAAAAATAATTGGTGAAATGAATGTTGTTATTTATTAAATAAACTGTCATATTTTATGCATTTATCTTGACATTTTAGTGTTCAATAACCATAATGACTACGCTAATATAAAAACGTTATGGAAAACAACTTACAATTTTTTTATTTTTACTTGCTTAAAAAAATATATGTTCCTACCTACCTTGTACAGAAAATATAGAGTACAACAATACTATTTGGGTGTTGATCATTCATTTAGCTTCTTGTAAAAGCCAATATAATATATTTATTATTTTTTGAAAGTATAAATTAATGATAAATTATAGTATCAGAAAAAATATTGTTGTCAGAGATTAATTTACTCAACAAGTTGTGTATACGCTTTGGCTTAAGTCGGGTTAGTACGTATTATATTGTATATTTCCTCCTTTGATTTTTTAATAGGTTTTAACTACAACAATTGCATTATTATTTATTCAGTTAAAAATATTATATATGATATGTAATTTATATTATTCACAATATACCTATAATATTATAATTTAATATTGTAGGTATATTGTAGTAGAATACAATTAATAGAATAACCTACAATATGAAATAAGGGGTACAGTTTCACAGGGTCCAGGGAAAAAATAGAAGCTGTCATGCATGTGGTAAGAATCATAGATACATTAAATGTGAAAGCAATGTAAAACAGGATTCATTTGGGGGTAATAGTCCGTTATAAATGAAAGAAAGGACAATGTGTTATGTGTATGTATGCTGAAGTGATTGTAATCCTTTTGAAATATACCTCAGGGCGTTGTAGCTAGAATGTAACACGTAACGTCATAATATGTATAATATGGTACGTCGATCGAGACATAGTACAAGATAAAATTATATTATGATATAACTGTTGAAATATATTATAAAGGAATGAAGAATACATTAAGTTATAAATTAAGTTATGGTTTATTGAGATAATTTAGTGTTTTTTTTTATGTATTATTCTTGGCATTAGTACATCTGTGATATGATATTATTATATCGGGATATCTGAGATTAATGCACGTTGAGTAACTTAATTCGATTTGTATTCGCGTAACGCATAATATTATTATGCTACGTCTACTATAAAGTAAAAGGTTAATATGATATGTCACACCCTCAAGAGTCACAGTTGGGATCAAGTAAATTGAACAGAGTTTATACGATTACTTCTTTCTATGCATTTTGTCGTCAATCAATAAATCTAATACTTATTGTAAAGGAAAATTGAGAATACCTAAAGAAAATATGACCTATTTAAATTTATATATTTTAATATTAAGTCTTTTTGACACTATCACTTCACCCGTTAGGGACAGGTTGATATTCGAATAATTCGCCTTTGTCCATTTGCCTATTAATAATGTGCTATGAATATTAATACTCTTGATAGAACTGTGTAACCAATTCAATTATGTTTATTTAAATTAAGTAGGTAGGTACCAATTGATATTCGAGACACCCTGATATTCGGACAATGGTTACCTACTTAAATTAATTCTATGGCGTGGTTAAGTTTATAGCAAATACCTACTAGATTAATAATAATAATTTAATAATATTATCTTGTTTACAAAACTATAAATTCTAATAGGTACTAATGATATTCATTTCAGTGGAAACCAACAGAAATTTAGTACAATATATACTATAATGATAATTCTACTAATGTAACTTAAATTAAACTAATTAATCATAAACTAAATGTAATAAATAATAATTACGATATCTAGATTGTATTATGCTAATGAATGATTAGATATTACGGCTTAATTATAAGACTAAATAGAATAGGTTTAATAGTGAAATAAAGTATAACGAGTATGTTTTGAGAGTAATACAAAATAGATAATCATTATATAACCATATACCCAATGTTTAAATAAATCAGTTAATTGAAATATGCACAAACAGGAAATTATTTGTTCTTACAATAAAAAAAAACACTAATCCACCTAGGGAAGATGTGTAACAACTGATAATGCTATATTTTGCTATACCTATCCTGCTATTATGGTAGGAATTCCGTTTTCGTCTGTATGTTATAAATGTTTATTTTTTTTATAAATAAAAGCAAAATAAATTTTTTATATTTTATGTATTTTGGTTCATTGAAACGATAGTGCAATATAATAAACGTTTGTTTGTAATAAAAAAAAGTGTGTGTTAATCAATATGGTCGTATCGTTAGACATTTTTAATATTAAATTACTAAAATTACTAAATATTATTATTATTGTCTACTTAATATTTTATATTTTAACATACTACTTTATACACATAAGTCAATAGTTTTTAAATAACTTTTAGTATACCTACCTACTAGAAAGTGTTAATGTAGAAAATATATTACCTATATCTAAAGCTGTGCATTAAACAAGTGAATAAGTTAAAATTTAAGTCAATTTTAACTTATTTACTAAATTTACCAGTAGTTTGATGTTTCACTAACAACTTTAATTTATCTTGTATATTTTTTTATCCAATTTATTATGTTCATATTATCCAGAAAAGTAAATTGTTGTATATTAAGGTTTATAATAATACAATTTTAAGTTTGTAAAATGTAGAAAATTGTATTTGAAAAAAAAAAAGTATTATGCGATTATTTACTAATATTTTTATAGTTTGATTTAAAGATAATAATTTATCTTATTAATAATACCTAACTAATTAGAACAATAATTACTAACAATTAATAATATGCCAAGAGAAAACGTTAGTTACGTAAACGTATATAAAGAAATTAGTGGCCACGAGCCTATGAAATATATTTACAAATCATAATGCATATTTATACGATTAACATGGACTGTGACTACCATACAGCGATTCTCCAAATCATGCCACTAGCGGATAGTGTCGATGAATCGAGTGGTCGCTAAAACGCAATGCTATCATGGTAGTTTCCTAAACAGCAACAACGCTACGGCGCAAAGTCTCACCACCAGCGACGAATCGATGCACAGACCAAGGGACCGTGTCACCGCGGTTGCCTACCCAACGCGCCGGAACGTACTTTGGTGACTGTTGCTTACCTAACCACGTCACATCTATAATAATATCAATACAAGTTGACAACGGCCCGATCGGTGGGTGTAATGCAACTGATGATATCTTAGATCATAGAATATGACTTATCGAAGACCCGCAACAAAGACCAACGGAGAGTTAACAGACGCACGTAAACTCACATCGGCCTAGAACGAAAGAACAATCGGCTAGGAAGACGCGCTGTTTTTCACACCTACCTTACTGTGACTCACCCGACACATCTGATCGTCTTCCGGACTAACTTTAGTCATCGCCGCCGTTTGTTTAAACGAACACGGGACAAACAACGGTTCCAACATAACATTGTATACCCAAACACTGGAGATTTCCCATAATTGTAAATAATAGGGTTAGGCTCTTGGGATCATCGCCCGTCATAACCTAACCTAACCTAACTGATCAGGTATTGTAAACTGGATTTGACCCTTCTGTTCCTATATGCAAGTATAGACATAAATAAATAATTACTTAATATAGAATAATAATACATTTTAATACTCATTAATATTATTTTTTTTTATTTTTACAAGAAATATACAATCTATACATTTAAGCACAATAAGTATATTATGTGAGATTAGAATAAAAAAAAACATGAGGTTGCGTGAATAAGGAGCCACCCATCAGTAGCACTTAGCTTTAAAGTTTAATATAAACTAAGAATGAACTGTATTGATTTAATTTAATTCTTTATAAAACGTCTGTTACCATATTACATAAATATTATATTATATTACCAAATATACAAAAAATATGCTTATAAATAATAATACCCATGGCTCATTAAGTTTGAAGTAAATATTTGTGTATATATTAAATGGCTTTTAGATTCTAATATTATATTAATAATGATTTAATTTGAATGATAATTTTAAATAAATTTATATTCTTATTATTATGTCATCATTATATTTCCCACTTACCAATATACATAATGCAATTCAAGATTTTTATAAATCTCATAATAAAGTCGTACTATACTGAATAAGTCTCATAATATTATGCATTTTCAAAAACCATTTCTAGAAAATGGTTGTCAGATATCATATGAAAACTATTTCTCTTATGTACGAGTTCATTTTTGTTTAGTAATTTAGTTGAATCGCTTTTTTGACTTTTGAGAGAATTACTTAAGATAGATACATATGAGAAAAGCTTTTCTCCTATATTGCCAATTTACTATTATATAGAAAATTGCTTTTTACAATGATGACATGAAAACCATTTATTTTTGAGTAGTGTTCCATTTAAAGTCTATTTTGGCAATATTTTAACATAATTTTATATTTGTGGAATTTAATAGAATAATATACTATGTATAGTGTTATTGCGTATTCATTTTTATTATTTTGTGGGGTTGCTTATAGATAGTAATAAATATCGTAAATTGTAATATAATAATATAATATTGAATATCATTGGTTTTTTTTTAAATAAAATATGCTACTCAGATTATTATAATTATGTATATTAGTTTAATTTTGGATTAAATGTACCTAACTATGTCTTAAAAATGAACGTCTATTATATAATAATATATACATTTGATATAATTTTACTATACAGATAACACATTACACAATTCATTGTATACAATTGCTTATATTAATATATTTTTAGGAATAGACATTTACTATTATTATTATATATTTATGTAGTATATTTATTATTTATTTTGTAAGCAATTCAAAAACAGAATATATAATATTAAGTTGTATATATATATTAATATATATATAGGTATACTTGGATTGCTAAGAGTTTTGGTTTGTTTCATAAGTTGATAAAGATAATAAAGTACAAGCAATGTGTTATGTGTGTGTTAAAAAATGTTGACAACATTTATTTTTAAATAATTAATTTCTTTCAGTTCGTATTTAAAACGAAATTTTGAATTTCCAAAAAACCAAATCTTGAATTTGAAGACAGTTTGCTGTCATTCGTTTAATATGCTTGGCTTTGTCATACGCACGCGTCAACAGAATTTAAGCTCTCTAGTTCTCTCAAAGTTTATATTGCTCACTCGTACGACCTTTTGGGATATTTTTCTATTCTGTGAGTAACATGTATCACAAGGTTCCTCATAAGTCAATAGCCATAAGTTATTCAACCGCAACTAAAAATATCAAATATAGGCACAGTTTTTTATTAGTGTTAATATACACATTTTAATGAAATCGTGATTATTTAAAATCATGATAATTTACAAATTATTTTGTGCCTAAAAACAAATTTAAAAATGTTTTAATTAATAACATCTTATATTTTAAAATGTAATAAGTACACGATTCCTTATAAAATGTCTTCACTGAAAATTGTAAAAGTTGTATAATATGAGTGATTGAAGTTTACCTATATTTTTATGACATTGGATATTCATAAGTAAAATAACAATATTTCAAACAATTTTCGTTATTTAGTTTATTAAAAACATACTAATCCTAAAACCTTAACTCATCCTATAATAATTTTTTTTTTATATTTAGACTCTTTTTATACAATGTTCAAGTTATTATTTGTAATTTTGTATTTTTATTATTTTTTTTTTCAATAAATGTTCATAAAAATCGTTATGCTTAGTTGAAAAGCTTAAACATTTAGAACAAAATTCTCATGATTCATTGTTCCATTGCAGTTTTTAAATATCACTAATACATACGAATAATTTTTTTTATAAGCGTTTGAAGTATATATGATGACCGATTAACAAATTAAATCAACATGATCGTTTCATAACATTGATAATATAGTTATGTTATCAATGTAGACTTAAATCAATAAAAATAAAAAAGTTATATGAAGAGTAAAAAAGTGGGTAAGTGGATTTCGCTCTGCTGTACAGTAGGTTACAAGTGGGTCACTGTATAATGGATGGTATTAAATTTGAATTCAATGATATAATATCATTGTATAAGAAAAACGATTCTGAGCGGAGACGGTATGTTAGACTAGGTATAAGACATAATATTATATTAGGTACCTATAATAAATTCCAAATTAATCATATCATAATATTTATTAGGTACTTATAACGCGTTATACATCAACAAAAAACCGTGGTACTATCATAGATATATAATAGTATACTTTAGAAGTTTCAAGTACCCACGAATAATATTATACAATCACAACAAAATAACTAAAATAGTTATCCTAGGTTTTTAATATGTAATTTCGTCCAAATTTGTACTTAAAATGACTATAAAAATAAACTGCGTAAATGTATTTTTTAGATTTTTTGGTAACAGAATTAATTACTTACGTGGAATCTTGTTTTAAATTTTCAATTCTTAGATACAAAAATTGAACATTTTATAAATTTTTAACTACAAAATAATTTTTCAAATTAAAATTTGATAAATTTTGTCCAAATTTGATCTTTAAATGCTTATAAAAAAAAATTGTGCCTATGTATTTTTAATATTTTTCAACTGATATTGTAACAATATATCAGGAGCTTTGTATTAAATTTATACACTTTTTGGCCCAACAGATAAAACTTTATTGATATTTATAGGAAAAAAAAACTAAAAAAATTGAAAACTTACAATGTCCAGTAAACAGCTCAAAAAGAGTCAAATTATTTTAAAAATTTT
>NC_042493.1:12797906-12806957 GCF_005508785.2 Acyrthosiphon pisum
AGCTCACAATAAGTCAAAATATTTTGAAAATTTTATCTGTGTATAGAAAATGGAAATGTAAACATTCAGTCAAAATTTCATGCATCCACGGTCATTTTTTTTAAAGTTACACCAAAAACCAAAATCAATTTTCTCGAAAACAGATTTTGCGTAAAAATTCCCGTTTTTCCTTAATTTTTCTTTTGTTTTTCCCGGCGCTTTTGAAAACTACTGGGAAATTTAAATTTTGACCTCCCCAATGCACCAACGATATTCACTTTCTGATCGAACAAGATACTGAAGTTGAAAATCGTAGCATTATTTCGACTACTTATCGTGTACACAGACACAAAAAAAATAAAAAAATAAAAAAATAAAAAAAAAAATAAAAAAATAAAAAAACACACATCATTGTAAAATCAATACATTCATCGTTCCACTCAGAATCTAAAAAAATAATGTTTTTTATAATGGTTTAATATTTAAAAGAAAATGCTATGAAATAAGAAGACTTATAGATTAGGAGGGATAGAATGTCGATGACCTAAAAAAGTATCAACAATTACAAAAATTTAAAAATGCTTCAACGTACTAAAAAATATATAAAATTATCCGGAAATATAAAAAAGTACATAAACAAAATTTAGTAAACGTTTAAATTTTAAGTTTAATTTACAGTAAAAAACAAATATATGAAATTATTATATTTTAATTTAATAAAAGAATATAATTATCATTATAATATAATATATTAATTATTAAAATCTGTATCTTTACATACCTAATAAATTTAGTAACAACAAAAATGCAATTAAAAATGAAAAAAAATGAATTTTTACTATAAATGCAAAAAAATTAGGTTTTTTCTTTAGTTCAATGAAATTGATATATTCTGAATTAAAGGAGAATAAAACAACTTTTTAGCTTTTTATAGGATGAAAGGAAAAAAATTTAAAATTCATCAACATCTCTACTTATGATAATATTATTTAGGTATCTTATATAATTTAACAAAATATACCATAATATTATTATTGTTTTTACAAACATTTTTGAGGTTATATAATTAATTCTCTAAATTCTCTAAATTGATTCATAATTGCTAAATGTATTAATCTGAAAGTAAATAATCATACATGATGTTATTTAGTAGGTATTTATTTTTAATATATTTTTATATAACCTCCGAAAATACTTTAAAAATAGTTTTTTCTAAGAATTTGAAAAAAAAAATCCACCCAAATTAAAAAGCTAATTTGGCATCTAATAATATTATATGAAATATTTTTCTTTTTAATTTAATATACATATTATATGGTTGTAATAATCACCTATACAGTCCCAAAATATAAGTTTATTATAGATGCCAACTTAAATATCCACTAAATGCGTGCTTTTTTACAATTGAATGGAACAAACTATAAGCTAAATTTAACGACATCGGTATTACGATTTATGAATCATATAAACAAGTAAACCTAAATTATTTCGTAAATTATCGTGAACCATGTTCATACACATAAAAATGGTCTACAAATAACATTTTTACGCACGTTTCCATTGATTTTGTACGTCCGTAGCAACGGAACCAACAATATACAAAGTACGACCCAGTATGGTCGTATACTACAAATATTTATTTGGTCGTAGTAACTTCATATTATTTTCTATTGTCGCGAATGAACTATTAATTTAAAAAAGTTAAAATATGTTACGTGTTAAAGAACTGCAGAATGCATTGACCGAGACCCGGGTTCAATTACATGTAAGTTCAAAAGATTAATGAATACCTTATCAATTAAATCCCTATAGATAAATTAAAATTTTGCTAAAGGAATTGATGAGTGAAAATAAAATTTTGAAAATTATGGAAAAAAGGCAAGAGAAAGCCCTATCAAAATACGAGGGCACACATGTTAAACTACCTCAGGTTATTAAGTCGTACAGCGAAGACATTCGCTCACTTCAGACTCGACTACATTACATGAAAAGCTCTTACAGAGAACTGGAAAACAAAACCAATTGATAAGTACTAAGCTATTGGATGTTCAAAAAAAACACAAACACTTGTTAGACTTGACCAAGAACAAGCAGCTCGGTGAGAGAGAAAAAATTGTCCAATCAACTTGAAGAAGCGGAAAACATTATTAAACATCAAGAGACAAAAATTCAGGTACATAAAAAAAAAAAGTTATAACTATAATATAAATCATAGGTATTTCAGTATAGATTTTGTTTTATTTAATTGTAATCTTAGAATTTAATAAAACAAATTGAACTTCTGAATAAAAACCACCAAAACCAAATGAACGTAGGGATAAATAAAGCAAAGGCTTTGCAACTAGAACTAAACCATTTAAAGGAAACAAATGACCAACTAGTATCTAAGGTTGAAAAACTCAAATATCAGAGTTATGGTGGAAGACGGAGCTACGTATGTGCATCAAACCAAAGTATTGCACCACAATCCAGGTAAGTTTATTTGTAATACACTGATTCTTATTTTAAAAACTTATTGAACGTGAACTTTATGGTTATGCTTGATTAGGTCTACGGAAATGTCTAAGAACTCATTATTAGTTAATGTCGTTGGCGTCGTCGTTGATCGAGTGGCATCAACGGGAATTCCCAGAAAGACGGGAAAACCTGAATTGGTTCACGGTGAGTCCGAGATCAGCGATCACACCAAAGACCTCCAAAAAAATCTAATGAGGCAGGTGCATGAGGATGTGATCAATAAACCAAACATGTTGGCAAACTATAAAATGGAATCATGCAACTCATGTGGTGATTCGAAAGATTTGAATTTTGGAATTGCTGAACTGATGAAGGTTATACTATTGTTATATAAACCCTTAGGTATTTTTTATTTTATTAGTAAACATAATATTTACTTTAGAAAAAAGATATATCAGACGCATGCGATGAAAGTATAATGCAGCAGATTGAACCTGATGTAGCTGGGAATCCTTTTTCATTGTCCAACGTTCATGGAATGAAATCGACCAGGGAAGATCAATCGATAACAAACTTGAGAAACAATAATGATGAAGAATTAATTAATGCCGGAGAAGTTAACTTGCAGAAAGATAATTCGTCCTCAGACGATGATGATACGAGCAGTGTATCATCTGTTAGTGATACTGATTAATAGATATATTATTATCTCCGCCGTTTCATTTCAGTTTTATAGATTTTGAGCGAAAAGAGGAATGTATATTGCTGTGATGGTTTTACAGTGTTATAGTTACGTTAAGTAAGAAATATTTGTCTAAAAATAGTCCAAAAATTTCATTTGATCTCATTCATTGATTAAAAATATTATTCAGTTATCTACTAATTAAGATATATTTTTATTAATTTTATTTTTAATTTTTTTAAAATATCAGAAAACCTTTTAACTTCATTAAAACAAATATGGTAAAATATTTGAATATGTAGGTAGTACCTATGACTAATTTAATAAAATCTATTTTGCTTATATGGTACCTAGTTGAGAAGAAATATAATCTCAGACATTTGAAAAGTTGGCCAGTTTAATAGAAACAAATTTGCGTTTAAGTTTTACAACTATAACATTTACAATTTTCAAGACAGATATTCGACAATAAAGATTAACAATGAAATTATAATTTATGAAAGGATTAGTTGGTTGCCAACATTTATTCTTATAACCATGTAATTATGAATTTATGTGAAATTATCATTGTTAGAAATAATTAATATTTTATAAAACAAACATTTCATGTGCTATAAATTACATAAAAACCTGTAGATGACCAACAATTTTAAGCTGAAAAAAAACTAAAATTCTTACCTAATAAAAGTTCAAACAATTTAAAAATGTACGTTATTAACATAATATCTATTGTTTTATAAAAACCGGAAAGTTTTACAATGATAAACTGACAGATTTCACAATATCAACCTTCTTGTATCAACTTGAAAAAATTGGTGTTTTATTTTTATTACCCACAAAATTACAAGTATTGTTTTACAAATAAGATTTTTATAGCTCTTTTTACTACTTTTTATAAATGCCGAATGAATAGTTTTTGTGTCATTTTTTTTTAAGATTTCTTTTAGTTATTTCAGTTTTTTTTTAATTTAAGTGCCTTTAGATTTAAATATTAAATGTTTGAATCCAAAATAACAAACAAAATTCACCATCATATTAAATCTTTAACGATTTTAATCTTCATTACATTTAATATTGTTTGTTTTTATTAGCTTATACCTTAAAAGTAGATTTTCGAGAACAAAGTTGGAATAAGTTAACATTGTCCGGGCATTGTATGCAGTGCTCAATTAGATTTGAGTACTGTAGATTAAATATTGACTAGGTATATTAAAAATATATTAAACATTTTACTAAGTACTTAAATAATCATAAAAACAATTTGAACTAGACGCTTCAAATATTTGTTGCCTATTAACAGTCTGTAAATTCTATTATTCAGTATGCTACTTCCTACTGAAGAATACATATTTTTATCTAAAAGTGGTTTGACATGAATAATTATTTATTATTAAATTACTTATTTTAAAGGTTTTATTTTAATTAATTATTACTAAAAAGTAATTTTAGGCACATACGATAGCGTTATATTACTTTAATTATTATCACATACACAAATATTATGGCACTTTTAGTTATAAAGTCGACCAGATGTTTTTGCATTTACACCGATAGGTTTTACATAATAATACAATAGTAATGGCAGACTACGTGGCGTCGTGACAATAATCATTCGAAAATATCAAATAGGGGTTTTATGATTAGATAATGAAATACTATCTAGATTATAGTGTTTGCGCAAATGTGCAATATATAGATACTATGTGATCACTAAATCCGTTGAAATTACGGATCGGTTAATATTATTGGCGACCGTCATCCATTGCGTATAATTAGATAGGTAACTCGTGTTATCAAACGAATAATGTATGTAAAAATAGTTTTTTAGTGTTATAATTGTTACGCATAGGTAAATACCATTCTAATAACCACTCAAATACGTTCGATTATCGTATGGGTTAAGACGGTTTGACAACTCAAATAAGAGCCTTCTCTATAGCCTTTCTCTAAGTACCTACATAATAATATGAGACCACAATTCATTATATTAAATCTCGGGTTATTATTTATTATATGATAAAAATTAAGTCCCAAACGAATCATTCGATGGATTTCATAATATAAGTGGACACCTATAATTATTAGAATAGAATACAAAAATAAAATGAATACAATACAATTAAAATGCAAACAATTCTATATGAAAAAAAGTGTTGAATATTAGGTAATCAAAAGTGTTTATGTTTCAGCAAAAAATAATTTTTCTTTTAACTAAAAGGTTATTTAAATTGTAATAAGTATATAAATAATTATATAAAAACCCATCGTTTTATTAGTTATATACAATATAGAACATTAAAATTCAAAAAATCATTCAAAAATACGAATAATGATAGCTACGTTCTATAAAAACAAAAGACAATAGTCTCGCTGTAGATTTCAAATTAAATGTAAAAGTAGGTAGGTATTTATAACACTAGAACTAAGTATACAAAATATCATTAATTTTAGTCTTTAGAAGGATATTTCAAACGGGATCTTATAATCAAAAAAATCAGAAATTAGTTGAGATTTTAAATAAGTTTTTAAAATTGTCCTTTGAGTAACATTGAAAAAAAAATATTGGTGGCCAATGTAGCAATATTATTTTTTTCATTGAAATAATCCGAAATATGTTATAATAAATTTTAATTATTAACACGATAACACAGCCGCTATTAGTAGGTACTATCACAAAGAAGCCAAAATCAGCTATCATGAACTTTGGCGGGAAATTATAATCATGTGGATATGGATAGGCTTATCATATAATTTTTTTTTATTTTAATATAATTTTTCTATTTATAATTGTTGGTCTTTTAAAATTTTAATTTTAAAGGATTAAACCATTTTGGCATTAGCGCGTTTTGAATTAAATGTAGTTTAATTGCTATATCAATAACATGGGTAATAACACGTTTTGATGTAAAATGAAAATTACACGTTATGAATTAAATTATGGATATAATAGTTTTGGAAAAAAATGAAAAATATGACCTATGATTTAGTACAGAAAATAGCACGTTTTGAAGGAAAGTGGATATAGAACGTTTTGGAAAAAAATGTATTGGAAATAACACGTTTTGAAAAAAAAGTAAAAGTTTAAGCTTAGTTTCAACTGGGAAATAGTACGTTTTGACAAAAAGTAATCGATTTATTGCCATTTTTTCCATAAAAATCGATATATAATACTCAATTTTATTAAAAATGGAGATAACACGTTTTGCATAGAAGCACCTCAATTGGAAAAGGATTGGTGATTTAACGGCAATCGATATTCGTTATAATATACTTATATGAGATGCATGACGCTTTTTGCAGATCATATTTTTGTTTCATTTTATTTATAATAATATAATAAAAGTAATTGTTATTAACTTAGTTAATTTTATTTCTATGCAATTATCCCCATCGTCCACAGAAAAATTGCTATCGTGGTTATTTTTTACACATGTGGCTTCTCTTGAGCTTGACTGACCCATATGCACTAAAATCCTAGGTATGCCATTGGCAATTATCTTTCATAACTTTAAATTCATGGACAGACAAATTGTTAAATAATATTTGTGTAGCATACGCAACTGTATATAATATGATACATTGGTGACGAAAGTGGGATGGATGGATATAAATAAGGATAATTTAGGTATTTTATATTTATAAGTATAATAATTTAAACAGGAAAGTCGCAAGTATAATTTTAAATGTGTCACAAAAACATTTCCAATTGTTTTATTGAACGTGGAAATATAATGGAAACGTACGTGAGAAAATGGAAAATTATAGTCAAATTATAATATTGGTATTTGGCATTTATAAATTCAGTAGGACAAGTAACGTTTTATGATTAATTTATATTATTTTATTTTTATATTTTTTTATATCAAGTTATTATAATTAAATTCACCTGCTTAAAATATCAATGAGTACGCCACTGTGACTATAATACGTGGGATGTATGGCCATTTTACTTTTACTAGACTGTGACAGTATGACAAGTTAGGGGTAAAGTTACGGGATGTACATAAATGGTTTTAAATATATGCAATTATATTGTGACGTCAGTCAAATGATACTAAATCTACTATGAACCTATTTGCTCGGTACCCATGTCATTATCAAAATTAGTATTACGCGAGTGTATAATATATAAAATATACAGCACAGTTAATGTTTATAATTAGGTTTTACAGTGTATTTTTTTCATCAAAACGTTCGTGTAAGTACATTTTTTGCAATCATTTTTAATTAAAACTGCCGAACGTAAAATACACGTAGGGCCACCAAAATCATTCTTCAGGTGTTTTGAGATATGCATTGAAGTGAATAATATTATCGTTAAGGCCACGAATACACGAAACAATGATTCATTACAAAATAATAACGAGGAGCTCACCCGTATCTCAAATAAGAATTTTCATAATATTTCTTTTGAAAAACAATGATTGTTCCTTAAGTATGGATTTAACGATATTTTAGGAATATTTATGCGGTACAAATATTAAGTGTGAATCCGAAAAAATATTATCTTATTTCTTAAATTGTTAATGCGATTAGAATAAGTTTTTGAAAATGAGAATGACATTTTTTCTCTCCAAATTCGCTTCATTTTTAGGTATTAAAAGAAAATTTTAAAAATTTGATATTTTTGTGTTTTTAGGAGCAGGAAAGTATAAAAAACCGTTTTTGATTGTGAATGCAATGTGCACAATTTATGAAAATGTATAATAACTAGGGAAAGGATTTTAATTTAAATAAATATTTTTATGTAATAATAGCATCGGAAAGTTTTCGATATATGTATACGTTTCATTTAATTTCAAGTAATCTGATCCTAATTTTATTTTAAATATTTTTAAATATTTTAGAATAATTAAATTGTTTTACAAATAAATACATAAATTATGTAATATTGTAGAATTTCCGTGTATATTTAAATTTTTTTACAAATAAATATACGTATTCTGTATTATTGAAGAATTTCCATTTTTATTTTAGTATTTTGCGATACTATTAGGTCTCTGTACTGTACACTTTTTACATCAAACGACAACGATTCGATATCTTATCTAGTTATCTAAGTAGTAGGTAGTAATTTCAGTATACGAGTATATGCGTTCGCTTTTCGATCAGTATTCGTATGAGCGTTATTCGATCACGTTATTTTCGTATTGTGTCCGTGTGTGTAGTTTGTATAATATAATATTGTTAACTATTTAAATATGTCCAAAGTAGCTCGCGCAAAACGGTCAAAAGTCAGTATTTATTTGGAAGAATTTCCGAATGAAACTTTTAGGAGTGATGGACAAGTTTTATACTGTCAGTCTTGTGATAAATCAGTATCTATCGACCAACGTGGTCAAATTATTCAGCACATCAATACCAGTAAACATAGAGGCAATAAAGACAGAAAGCTTATATTTCAACAAAATTGTATTTCTACATCATCCGCATCTACCAATAGAAAGTCAGTTTTTAACGATGATTTGTGTCGTGCAGACATGCAAAAATGTTGCATTTAAAAATTTTATGGAAAAATATACTGGTCATAAAATTCCCGACGAGAGTACACTTAGGAAAAATTATGTTAGTGGGGTGTATGAAGAAACTATTTCGAAAATTTAAAATATCATTGGAGATGGCCCTATTTGGGTTGGAGTAAATGGAACAACAGACGCCGACGGTCGATATATCGCAAATGTTACTGTAGGAAAATTGAGCACTGAACCATCTAAACCATTTTTATTGTGCTGTAAAGAATTAGATAAATGTAACCACAAAACTATATGTAAATTATTTAATAATGCAATGGGTGTTTTTTGGCCGAATGATATTAAACACAATAATGTACTTTTACTTTTAACGGACGCCGCGCCGTATATGTGTAAGGCGGGAAAAGTGTTGGACACATTTTATCCAAGAATAATACATTAACTTGTCTAGCACATGATTTT
>NC_042493.1:12807539-12830942 GCF_005508785.2 Acyrthosiphon pisum
TCAATAAGAGACATACTATTAAACAAAACTCCAAATAACAATTATTTAGAAATTGAATACACTCCAAAAGAAACAATGTGTATGAAATATGCACCTGTCACGTCCGTTGATGTGGAGAGGTCATTCAGCTGTTACAAAGCAATGTTAAGACCGAACCGCCGCCACTTTACATTTGAAAATTTCAAGCTATATGTTGTTTCTAACAGTTTCCCACATGAAGACTATGATGAATCTGAATAGATTTTTAATTTTTTTATATTTTCAATTAATTATTTAATAATTCTATGTTATTTTCAATTTAAATATTTAAATATTATACATTTATAAATAAATATTTATTAAGTAATAAACAAATATATATTTAAATATTTTTAATTTTACACTAAATTAAAATCCGTTCCCTAATAATAACATAAATTTACCCTAATGTAGTATTAATTTTTAGGAAATAGAAAATATTAAAATTGGAAAATATAATTATTTCCTGTTGGGTAGAATACGTAGGTAATACCTTGTGTGTATTTTACAGTCACCAACGTTTTCTTGAATTTTTCTCTTGAACTGGTTCTACACAAATTTTTTTAATATTTACCATTTAACACAAATGGTGCACTAATAAAATTATTTGAAAAATAAAATAAAAAATAAACAATATAAAAACTATACATTAAATAAAACCGAGTTTTGACGATATGTGTGCTTGACGTTATTGCTTCAAAACAAACTAATGCTGTAAGCTATAATACGCTGCCATAATTTATAAACAAAACTTTATTTTTACGTGTGGTACATTGTGGAAAACTGCAAAACTTTGGTTTTTCCTCAGGCCCCGGTTTCGTGTTCAAACACGTGAATTAAACGGTTGTTTTTTGTCATTTTATCTTACATAAATTGCAAACTTTATAATATATACTCAACAACCCTTATTGATATGTTGTCCAAGAATCGGTTATCTATGAGCACGATCAGCTCACCACACGTCATCAATAGACCACGCCCGAATAACACTACAATAGGGATAGTAAGACCGTGTTTTGATATTTTACACCTGTGCGCTCGAACGAACGGAGGAATGAAAAGTTTTATTCTAAATTCACTACTGCAGTTGATGGCTTTTAAACTTGTAAAAATATACATGCCCTCTGATGTAACAGATCACGTATATGTTACACTATTTTACGAACTATACAATCATACTACTATATATTAAATATTAATAATACTTAATATATAGTAAATAATATTACTGGACTTCAAGCAAGCCTACGACTCTATCAAGATAAGTAGTCTATGGCAGGTGATGGTTGAACTCGGAATACCGACAAAACTTGTGAAATTAGTGCAGGCGTGCGTTCAAAAATCCAAATGTAAAATAAAATTCAACTAGGTAATCTCAGAGAAATTTCCAGTAGAAACCGGTCTAAGACAAGGGGATGCATTATCACCCATACTTTTCAACATTGGCCTGGAATCAGTGGTAACTGGTAAGGAAAGTTCAAAAAGACGGCATAGGTCTGAGAATTGGAGAACAAACCATGGTGATAGTAGCGTATGCAGACCAGGTGAGAAACACTGCAAAAAAACTTATGGGGGAAGGAAAAAGTATAAGGCTCAACGTCAAGAGGACAAAACTAAATACCTGATTGGATCATAGAGACAGCATCATCAAAATTCATTGACAGTGGAAGATGTGACATTTGAAAAAGTTTCTAACTTCAAATATCTTGGAGTAGATGTGAATGAGAGTGCAAATAGCCATGAGGAAATCAATCGTAGGATAATAACAGGGAATAAGTGCTATTTCTCCATGGTATCACTGTTGAAGTCAAAATTACTTTCACGAAAAACAAAAATTAAGCTATAGAAAACCCTGGCCAGACCTATTGTATTATATGCATGTGGGACATGAGCGTCAACAAAGACAGACGAGAAGAAACTAATGGTTTTTGAGAGGAAAATTTTAAGGACGATCTTCGGTCCTAAAAATAATACTGAAAACAATTAACACGAAAAAAGAGCGAACGCAGAACTAAAAGAACGGTTAAATAAAACCGACATAGTAGCTGTTTTAAAAAGCCGAATACTTATATATGGCCAGGACATTCATGGAGAGCGAAGGGTAAAGTAGTAAACGAGGTCACAATGTGGAAGCCAGATCGGAAAAGACCAATAGGACAATCAAGACAGTTGTGGAGAGACCGTGTCAAAGAATATCTGAAATTTGTAGGAATCAGGGATGGAGAAAAAAGAGCATTGGATAGAGAGGTATGGTAAGGCATAGTGGAAGTGGCGATGGGTCTAAATGGCCTTGAATAAGCCATAAAAAATAATAATAATAATAATAATAATAATAATAATAATAACAATACTTACAGGACAAATTATTATATTCATCCACAAAATTATGCATCACCCATGCTATACTATAAATTAATACTATAAAAGTATTAATTATATTCAAAGCACACACCATTTCAAGTTCAAAGATAAGGCGAACAAAATTACATATACTAAAGAACTCCGTGTGACTATAATACGTAGGTTAGTCTTTCGTAATACTGTATCCACATTGTTTAATGTTGGTTAAAATGGTTATGTATGACATAAATGTATCAATACTAGAACGTCATATTGTTGAGCTGTGTATACTGAAACTCCCTAGCTATGGTAAAAATCATAATTCAAAGTCCCTTGAAAACCCTAACTGAACCACCTTTATTATTTTATAGTAACTCTATATGATTCAAACTTTGTTCAATTTTTTATTTAATATTTGATGTATGGTGTTCAAAACTTATCTTAACTTTTCCGTTGCCTGGGACATGGAAAATGTATGTTACCTCATCAATCGAGAACGGCTGTTTTTATAAATTGACAAAAAATAACAATACAAATAAACAAACATGCCCGTAACCAATGGCAAGCAATTATATTATACAATACACAATTATTATTTTATTCTAAAACAAAATTTTTTATTATTTAGTTAATTTTTCTAGGCAAATGCCACCACCCTTGTATTTGTTGACATTCAAATTTTCTACTTTTCCGGTGGATTTTCCTAAAATTTTCTTTCTTAAAAACCTTCTTCTGGCAATTACGAACATCGTAAAAAAAATTCGAGCCAAATCGGACCAGCCGTTCTCGATTGATGAGGTAACGACATTTTTCACGCTCCATTTTTATATATATAGATTTATTAACAACAAAATATGTTTTTTTATGCGTTTTTAAGTTTATTAATAATGTTAATTTTTGTAAATAACCTTAGAAATTTAAAAAATATCAAACATGGATATCTAATTTTGTTATAAGCGTTTGAAGTTGGAATTTGGGTGAAACTGGATATTCAAACAAAAAATTATTGTTTTTCCTCTACCGATTTCATGTTATTTTGTTGTAATTTAAGAAGTATTAATCAGAGGGATAAACATTCTACCATTAAAATAAATTTTATTATTTTATACCTACACGGAATTTTTCAAAATACGTCTTAGACTAATATGTATTAATACCACTGACCTTTAAAAATATCATATTATGATAACTAATGATAATATATCAGGTATATATTTTATTATTTTGTTCAAAATTAGACGAACCTAATGTAATAATAAATTAATAAATTATTATTAACTTATGATATTAAACATAGAGGTTGGTGTGTCAGTATATAAGAAAAAAATAGTTTTCCACTCAACATTTTCATTTCTATGTCTTGGTTCTGGTTGACTGAAATTTTTACGCCTGAGTCCAAGTGAACTATCATATTGACGGAGATTTTAACCCACTGCAGGTTAGGGTCTAGTCTATGACTGAATTTTTATACGTTTCCAGATTTGTATCAGAAATGGACACTTAACCTTGGATGTGTGTTATTTCTTTAAAGAAAAAGGCAACAAATACACGGGTTTAACTAATATTCGTGCTCTTATCATGTTTATTTTAAATTTGAATTGTGAATCAAAAGAAAAATCAAAGTTAGATACATCATTACAAGTATCTAAGATTCGATACTCCGGACTATGTTTAATTAAATTGGACAAGCAATGAAATACTAAAAAAGGGTGATTACCTATTTCTAGAATTGTAAGTTGGAATTTTTAAGTTTATCTTCATAACAAATTCTGGGCAGGATAGTTTACCGTTTATTAATTCATGAATATAATATTATAGATATATAGTCTTCTAGAGGCCAGCGACTGAAGCTAAATTTTCTAGCCAATATATCTAGGTTAATGTTCATTCAGCCTAATGTGTATGCCATCATCCATTAGGAACATTCGATTTTAACAAGTTCATTAGTTAGATAATTCTGTTTAGAATTTAAAATTACTGATGTAAAATCTAATATTGAATTGACAAGAGAGCAATGTAATACCTATAGACAAGTAGACAATTAATGTTTTTAAGTTTGGAACCGTTTCGATTTATAAAGCTAATGGTTCGTAAAGCCTATGCTAATAATATAATCGATATAAGCATTGAATGTGATATCAGAGGACAACAAAACACCTAGGTAAATCACCCCAGTAGATAACATTCGTAATTCAAAATTGTTTATGTCATGATGGGCTATAGTTTTATTTCTTATACGGCTAAATGAGACATATTTACACTTAGAAGAGTTGATAAATGACCATTACGATTACAACATTTTAAAAGTTTATCTATATAATTTTATAACTAGTTAGAGTCACCAATTGAATTAATTGGCTGATATATTTTCAGGTCATCAGCAAATTTTTTTTTTTTTTTATTATTTAAATAAAATTTATTTACAATCTATATTTAATATAATACAATAAGTAAATTTGAGTAATAGAATTTTTGACATGAGTTCACATGATAAGAGAAAAATATCCATTGATATTACTCTTCAGTTAGTACTAGGTATAACGGAAAAATGAATACATTAAGAGAAATGAAAAAGAAATAAAAGTAAAACTAGGTAATAATCAAAGTTCAAGTTTAAACCGATGTTGGACCTTAGGATAAGAGGTCTCTGGACCATTTTCTTTTTAATCTACGAGTTATCAGCAAATAATAAATATTTATTTACAGGTTTTGAAAGTGGTTTCAAAATTGTCGATTAATATAATGAACAAAACAGGGGATATGTGGCCATTCTGAGGTATGTCGTATGTAGAAATTGTATTATTGGACAAAAATATACATTTACTTTGACACTGAATGACCTATAAGACAAATAAGAAGAAAATCATGATAGTAATGGATAACCTGTACCGAGTTTTTTAAGTTTTGGCTGCAGGATACGGGTTGAGTACATGTCTTTGAATGTCATGTGTTCGAAGGTCACGTTTTCGAATGTCGAGTGTTAGAAAAAATATTTGTTCGAATAGTAATGTGATTGAAAAATTATTTTTTCGAAAAATATATGTTCGAAAACTTGTATGTGTGAAATAGTATTATTTTATTTTTAAACGTAAATTTTTACAATGTACCCGATTAATATCGTTAAATAAAAGTAATAAAGATAATAGATAGTTGATAACATTGCTTATACCTTATTAGTAATGACTATTGTGGTGTGAGCTATTGAAGCAAAAAAAAATTAAAGAAAATATTAAACAGCAAGCATTAACATCAAATGTTGAAAAACCAATTCAAATATTCAATGCAGCTATTTCAGGTACTACTAAAACTATTTCATCTAAAGAATCAGCAAAACAAATTGTCAAACGTCAACGTCGTATTTACCTAAATCAAAATGAACCCAAAACAATTCAATCAATAGATCATCCACCGTCATTACGGACAACATTATCTGGAGAATATTTTTTAGTAAAAAAAAATCGAATCTGTTTTATTGTTTACAACAAAATAAAATTGTAAATAACTCCAAGAATCTAAATGTTGGCTAGCTGACGAAACATTTTAAATCTTGCCCAAATATTTTTTAACAGCTTTATTGTATACATGCATTAAACGTGGTAGTGAAGAAATATACGTTCCATTAGTGTATTGTCTTCTGGTTGGAAAAAGTCTATCAATATACAATAAAATGTTTTACCTAATTAATGAATATTGCAATGAAAATGACATTGATATAACGAAAAACTCGGATATTGAAATTATTACAGATTTTTAAATAGCCGCAATAAACGCAATCAATGAAGTTTATCCGTTTGCTATGCACTCAACGTGTTTCTTTCATTTCTGTCAAAATATTTATAAATAAAATACAAAATGTTGGTTTATCTACAAAGTACTCAAAAGATGCAGATTTTAATTTTTTAGCTAGACACATCCCCGCAATGGCATTTTTGCCGATTGACATGGTACGGTATTAGAAGAAATATGGTGTGGACCGCGATCTCAGATTGCAATCAATTCAACAGCGAATAATCGACAATCCTAATTATTGTAAATTGGAGTTTTTAAAAGCAATTGCATATAATTTAAGTTTTTAATTAATGATTTATAACTGCATAGGTATATTATTCCAAATATTTTTTTTATAATTTAAGTTTTTAATTAATGATTTATAACTGCATTGGTATATTATTCCAAATATTTAATTTTAATTTTTATGTTTATTAATTTTTATAATATTGGATAGCTATAAATAGATAGAATAATAGATAATTAAATAGAAATAAATAATTTTCGTGCATACAACTATTCGAACATATATTTTTCGATTACATTACTATTCGAACAAATAACTTTTCTAACACTCGTCATTCGAAAATATGACCCACTCCCGCAGGATACCATGATACCACGGTCAACCGAATTGAAAGCCTTTTTTAAATCTGTGTGAATTGCAGTAACACGACTATAAATATATATATTGATATATTGATACCTTATTTACGATATTGATATTTTTATAATATCAAAAATAAGAACAACTTACGATCAGATTGGTTTCTGTTTAAAATGTTCGATAGTCATGTTGCTCTTCTACCAGAGTGTGTTGATTCATACAAGTTTGGCTCCAGAAGTTTTTCTATAATTTTGGTCATGATATGTACGTGTGTGTACAACGCACGTATTGTAATTTGATTCGTGTCAAATACCATCGATAGTGGTCGTTTATCTACCGTAATTTCGTGTGCAATGAATGCTCTTTCCTATCCTTTAAAAAATATAGCTTAAATAAACTTGTAATCGATATTATTAACAATAATTATAATACTGAAATTCTGTAAAGTTTAATTTAACTACCTAACGCATTGTTATTTGTGACTGGTGTTGTAAATTTATGTGAATAAAATGTTTTTTTAATATAAAATTGATTTATTTTCTTGCTTGCCGAATCAGTATTATAATGTTTAATGTAATTTTTATAAGACAATAACATTTTATCTGACAAGTAGTACAATATTTAACGTAAATACGAGTTGCTTGGTATAAAAATAAAACAATAATATTTGAATTGAAAAAAACAACTATCATATTTATTTGTATTCTAAAATAATGACTAGATTTAAATAAGTAATTGAAATTGGATAAATATTTTCCATACAATTTATTTTTCAAATTAGACGTTCTATTTTAAAATGTAAATGTATTAGGTACTTATATTTAATCATTTTTCAAACGAATAAGTGACGTAAAAAATGTATTTTCTGTTATATTATGTGTATAATTTATGGTATTAAATATTAGTAGAAAATATTTTTAGATTTTGAGTGGAACGATAAATGTATTGATTTTACAATGATATGTGTTTTTTTTATTTTTTTTTTTATTTTGTATTTATTTATTTATTTATTTTTTGTGTCTGTCATCACCTTTTAGGACAGTAAAAGTGCTTTGATTTTCTTCAACAGTATCTTTTCTGATAGGAAAGTGAATCTAGTTGGTACTTTGGGAGGACAAAAGTAAAAATTTCCCGGTAGTTTTTAAAAGCGACGTGAAAAATTAAGGAAAAACGGGAATTTTTACGCTTAATTTGTTTTCATGAAAATTGATTTTGGTTTTTAGTGCAACTTCAAAACAAACCACCGTAGGTACATAAAATGTTGACTGAGTATTTATATTAGCATTTTCTATACACCATAATATTTTCCAAATATTTTGACTCATTTTGAGCTGTTTACAGACATTTGTAGTTTCCATTTTTTTTTTTCTATAAATATCAATAAAATTTTATTTGTTGGTTAAAAAAGCTTGAAAATTTAATAGAAGGTTTCTATTATATTGTTTCAAAGGCGGATGAAAAAAATTAAAAATCCATAGTTATAATTTTTTTTTATAAGCATCTAAAGTTCATATATTGACAAAATACGTAAAAATGACGAAAATTTGCAAATTATTTTGAGTTCGAAATTCATGAAAAATTTTATTTTTAAATCTAAGGTTTGAAAATGTAATACAAGATTCCTCATAAGTTTGCCTACCTTTTAAAAAAAAATGTCTACAATTAAGTCAAATTAAATTTTTATGAGTGTTTGAAATTCATATTTTTACAACATTTGATATTCACTCGATTTCTCATGTTACGATTTTCTTATTTTGTTGTAATTAAAAAACGAATGACTGCTGATACTTGAAAGTTTCACTTAATGTTTATGTTAGCATTTTCTATACACGATAAAATTTTGAAAATAATTTGACTCTTTTTGAGATGTTTACGGACATTGTGAGTTTTCAATTTTTTTAGTTTTTTTTTTTTTCTATAAATATCAATAACGTTTTATCTGTTGGGTCAAAAAGTGTAAGAAGTTAATACAAGGCTCCAGATATATTGTTAAAATAGTAGTTGAAAAATATTAAAATACATAGGCACAATTTTTTTTTATAAGCATTTTAAGATCGAATTTTGACAAAATTTATCAAATTTAAAATTGAATAATTATTTTGTAGTTAAAAATTCATAAAATTTTCAACTTTTATATCTAAGGATTGAAAATTTAAAACATGATTCCACGTAAGTAGTTAATTCTGTTACCAAAAAATCTAAAAAATACATAAACACAGTTTATTTTTATAGTCATTTTAGGTTCAAATATGGACGAAATTATATATTAAAAAACCTAGAATAACTATTTTTGTTATTTTTTTGTGATATTATTATATTATTCATGGGCACTTGAAACTTCTAAAGTATTCTTACGCGTTATAAGTACCTAATGGATATTGTGATATGATTAATTTGGAATTTATTATAGATACCTATTATTGGTCAATTTTTTTTTTTAATACTATAGACATTCAAATTTAATACTATCCATTATACAGTGACCCACTTGTAACCTACTGTATAGCAGAGTGACATCCACTTACTCACCTTTTTGGTTACTCAATTGAAATACATCAAATATCTGCTCTGAGCAGTAAAAACAATGTTTAGTTTTTAATTTGTTTTAATCTAAAAATAGAATTATTCTTCGATTTCTAAGTATACTAAAAACCAATTTAAACATACAATTCAATAGGAGAAATCAAATATTTGTATCCAAGACAGTGATTTATGGATATAACTTTGCAACAAAGAAATATGTCTGCATGTACGGTTTATTATAACATTTCAACAAAATGTAATTTACATCGAACCAGATTTTAAGTGATATTGTAGATAAAATATTAACTTAAGTTCCGAGTATAGTAAATGTTTGTACTCCATAGCAATAAACGTCAATAAACCAATGAAAACCCATCGCTATTAAATGTGGGAAACGATATTATCCTAAAGCAATTTCACAAACGTCAAGAGTAAGACAGTAGGTGTATGTAACATTAATATTGTAGGTATCTTTAATATCTTAATTTGATTATACCATAAACCATGGTATTATAATTATGGTATTATATAATAACTATAGTTATATTAGTGACACGTCGAACGTATTGATGATTCATTTATTTTTGTAACAAATACTTTTTCTTGCAGTTTTACTTAGATAATGCGAATCTAATATCGAATATGGTTATTAGTATTTTTATTACATTTACAGTTAAAACTATTATAATTACAGTAAAAGAAGTCATCATATTCCTCATTACTAATTTATTATATATACTTACGTTTGATTATGTTTGTGTTTTACTGTATTAATATTATTATATAATATTATTATTTGTTTATGCATATTAAAGCTGTCGTTTTTATTTTTACAAACGTTTAAAAAAATCCTAAATTATTATATTTAATACTTGCAATGCAATTATTAAAAATTTTATTTGACATTAAATTGTATCAAACAGTATTTAGGTATGAAATTTAATATTTTTTCCAACAATTTTACCAAAAACCAAGTTTAGTAACAGCGTTTAATATTTTACATTCGTAATATTTAATACAACCACATGTATTGTGTGGTATTATGACAACTTTCGTAATATTATAACTAGGTTAAATAATTTACTGCATTTTAAATTCACCTCACTTTTTGTGTGATTACACGTAGACATGTGTTAATTAATTGAAATTTACTTACTTATTTCACGGTAAATTAAATTACATTGCTTGTTAATTCACAAGTCTAGACATTTTTTAAATATATATAATACATATATTATGGCTGTGAAAATTAGTTACAACTAAATATAATTGGGACGGATGTAGATTCTCTTTTTTACCAGTAAATTTAATTCTCTGTATTTTGTTTGCATATTTCAACCAGTTGGATGTATAAATGTTTACACTTTTTATAATAATCATACTGAAACATACGCCTATTTTGTAATAATACATTTCTATAATATTAAATTTAACTGTTTAGTAGAGTATGTATATGGATATGTTTAAACATACAAATTTATGATAAACATTTGGCTAGATATGTTTAATTGGTATCATTAATTTATCAAAAATCTAAGCACCATTATAGTTGCAAAAAAAAAAAGTGTTCAAACAATCCTATAGTTTATTATAAATGTTGAATGTAGTGTGAGCGTTCTGTTTATACTTAGTTACAAGTACAAAAACATTGAAGTGAGAACAATACTAATATTGAATAAATTAATAATTTATGTATAGGTAAGTAACTAATAACTAAATACAAATTAAAATTGCCCTAAGATAATTGAGTTACGCCTGACACTAATCAATATTCCAACAATCCGTCAGGGTCGCGCTAAGTATAAAAATAGAAGAGCGCCTTAAAATGCATACATAACCAAAACACTCTTGAATGATAGCCGGATATAATGTATATGTAATATGTATATGTTAAAATAGTGTGCTAAATAATTGAACTTGGCTTGGCGACTTTAAAATATTTGATTAGTAATAAACTAACTATTTCAATGATAGTAGACTACTATTATATAGTATATACTATTATGTAGTATATTTTACTCATTATATTTTAGTATTTTTAAATTTTTAATTTAATTAATCAATCTAAGTTCAATTATTTAGCAGAATATTTTAACACAAATAATTTCTATATAGTAAAAAATTAAATTTTATCAAAATTATATTACAATTTTAGAGCCATTTTTTTATACTTCTTGTTTTTTACACGGAGTTTGGCATAAAACTATATACCTTAGTAAAAATGGTATTCCCTATGCTAATTTTGTTACCATTGTTCAGGAAACCTACACATGCACATCAAAAACAACGTGTTAATAAAACGTTCGTAATTACGTACGCATCTCGTGGGGTCTGCAACCCACCACAGGTGGATTGCATACCTTAAAGTATAGGTACTGCTCCCATAATTACAAGCGTGTCTAACGGGCAATACTGGGGGCGGAATGGCTATAATATAATATATGATCAAACGTGTCCTGACTGACTCATTGACTGATCAGCGTAGATCCTAAATAATAATAGCTTAATGCTTGAAATTTCTACGATACCTTCGTATCACCATGTAAGTGTGCACTCAGATAGCATCTATTAAGATTTGCATTTTAAAATGATCCTGGCACAATTATTTTGAGATTCAAGATGATTGACTTACATTTTATAAGTTTTAAAAATCATACACCGAATATTATATAAACAAAGCTTGAATCATATTATAGAGTTCTCATTTTAACCAACCACGAAGCGCACGGATTCAGCTAGTATAAGGTATATTATTGTTCCTTTTTATATTCATATTGTTTATATTGTATTATTAATAGCCGCAGAAACGATATTGTTTGATGGATATAATGTGGCATATCGGGGGAACAATATTATAGTTTAGGATATTTTCGTTATATGGGGACAAAATATCGGACTTAAAAGTACTTAAACATTTTTGGTTGTTACTATTGAACCATCAACCAATATGCTTGCGAGTTCCCCTGCTCCCATCTGCACAATATTCCTGATCGATTTATACCTTAAATAACCTTATACGTTCAGCCGTTTGCCCTGTAGAGAGGGCCGATGGATTAGCACAAATTAGAACGGGTTTTTAATGGTACAACTGATGTAAGCTTGAAAATTATCAATTGAAATTTTTTTTTTCATTGAAAATTTCTGGAAATTTTCAAATTTCTCTGAAAACTTGAAAATTTTGAATATTTATTTTTTTTTGTACTTTTCTTAAATTAATTAATTTCTAAGTTTAAATAACATTTTTAAATACTTTATAAAATTACTGTTTCATTTTTATTTACATTGTAACAAGTATATCGTCAGAATCAAACAAAAAACTTATAATAAAAAAAATATAATTTAGGTAAAATTGAGGAAGTGACTCAAACAGTAAATTACCTCCGTTAAAAATTGAAAAATCGATAATTGTAACAAACGATTATACACTCATAATTTATATTAAAGTAAAAATACAAAATTTTTAATAAAAGATAAAAATACACATTTATTACCAAGTTAAATATTATATATTGATATAGGTATATATTATATATATTTAATGATTTGAATTTTGAATTTAGTATATTATGTTCATTAGAATAATACCAACATTATATTAAAATGGGTAAATAGTAATAAAAGTACATATTTTAAAATATAATTATGAAGGTTAAATATACTACGACTATATAATATCAAAAGATTTATTTGATAAGAAATTAATATGATAAATTATAAAATTTTCAAGATTTTGAACATTTTCACCAAAAAAAGTATTCATGAAAATTTACATCACTAGATACAACTCTGGCTCCTGTTAATATGCAGGTCATTCCAAATGTGGTATTATATCAAAGAGACATTGCAACTTCTAATATTATAATATTTTTCTTGTGAAATGGTGAAATTAAAAACAAAGTATGACTTTGCCTATTTTTGAGAATTTTGTTATATTTTAGAGAATGTTAATATTATTTAATTTAATAAGTTTTATAAATTTATTAGCACTTAACTATATTTTTCACATTTTGTTATTTTTAATAATTTAACATTAATATCATATTTGAGTAACGTTCAAACTAATTTCACGACTTAGATTATCTTTACATAGAATTTTACGAGTCTATTACCTAATACACTATAATAATCTACCTTGCATTTGAAAACGATTAATAGTTTTCAATTTTAATGAGATCTTAATCTATTGAGAGAATTAATATAGATTAGTAGATAATCTTTCATAAACCTCGACAGTCATTGTTTTGCTTAGAACTTATAGGTGCATAATATATTTTATCAACATAATTTATTTCAATTATGTATTAATTTTCTTTTGTAAGTTTAATAGGATAGATTGACATATTGTTCAAAATATATCCGTATTAAAAGATAATACATTTCAACATTACATAATTGTATAAGAAAAATGATTCTGAGCGGAGATGGTATGTCAGTCTATAGGTATAAGACATATTATATACTTAGGTATATAATATATATAAAATATAAATACTATGGTATTAAAAAAAAATTAACCTATAATAGGTACCTATAATAAATTCCAAATTAATCATATCACAATATTCATTAGGTACTTAATATAACGCGTTATACATCAACAACAAACCGTGATACTCTCATAGATATATAATAGTATACTTTAGAAGTTTCATGAACCCATGAATAATATTATATAATCGCAACAAAATAACTAAAATAGTTATTCTAGGTATTTTAATATGTAATTTCGTCTAAATTTGAACTTAAAATGAGTATAAAAATAAACTGTTCCTATGTGTTTTTAGATTTTTTGGTGACAGAATTAACTATTTACGTGGAATCTTGTTTTAAAATTTCAATTCTTAGATATAAATGTTGACCGTTTTATACATTTTTAACTACAAAATAATTATTAAATCTTAAATTTGATAAATTTTGTCAAAATTCGATCTTTAAATGCTTGTAAAAAAAAATTGTGCCTATGTATTTTTTAATATTTTTCAAATGCTATTTTAACAATATATCAGGAGCCTTGCATTAAATTTTCACGCTTTTTTACCCAACAAACAAAATTTTATTGATATTTACAGAAAAAAAAACTATACAAATTGAAAAGTGACAATGTCCGTAAACAGCTCAAAAAAGTCAAAATATTTTCAAAAATGTATGGTGTATAAAAATGAAAATATTAACATTTAGTTAAATTTTCAAATATCTACAGTCATTCATTGTTTAATTACAATTAAATAAGAAAATCGTCACATAAGAAATCGAGCGAATATCAAATGTTGTAAAAATATGAATTTCAAACGCTCATAAATATTTAATTTGACTTTTTTGTAGACATTTTTTTTTTTGATAAAGATAGACAATATTATGAGGAATCTTGTATTACATTTTCAAATCTTAAATTTAAAAAGAAAAATTTTTACGAATTTGATTTTTCCATATTTTGTCAATTTTTGAACTTTAAATGCTAATAAAAAAAACTGTGACTAACGATTTTTAATATTTTTCAAATATCATTGTAACTATATAGTAGGAGCCTTGTATTACATTTTCAAGTATTTTTACTCAACAAATAATGTTTTATTGACATTCGTAGAAAAAAAAACGAATAATATTGGAAACTGAAAACGTTCCTAAACAGTTCAAAACAAATCAAAATAGAAAATGGAAATATAAACAACCAGTGAAAATTTCATGTATCTATGGTCATTTGTTTTAAAGTTACACCAAAAACCAAAATCAATTTTCTCGAAAACAGATTTTGCGTAAAAATTCCCGTTTTTCCTTAATTTTTCTTTTGTTTTTTCACGGTGCTTTTGAAAACTACTGGAAATTTTACTTTTGATCCCCCAAAGTACCAACTAGATTCACTTTCCTATCAGAAAAGATACTGTTGAAGAAAATCGAAGCACTTTTACTGTCCTAAAAGGTGATGACAGACACACAAAAAAAAAAACACACTTCATTGTAAAATCAATACATTCATCGTTTCACTCAGAATCTAAAAGTATAAGCGCATATTATATTGGTATTTAAAATTGTATATTTTAATGAATATTAAGTCAATAATATGTTCCCGACCGAAATTATCATAAACAATTTAATAATCACGCGTTATCTAACCACGTATACTTTGAATCAATAATGGAAATGCTAGAAAATATACTTTTAATTATGAATACTTTCATGTACAATGTACATATATTATACTTTTTAAGTACCTAGGTAGGTTAGACTTCATAGATTTTAAACAATAATATGACTAATTATGGACAATATTTTGTTATAAATATCAAATATATGTAATAATAGGTATTAATTGTCAATAAAATGAAATACTATACTTATGATCGTTTCTAATATGTAATTATATATATTAAGCTTAGGTTCATCCGAACAGATAGGTTTGTATTAATGATATCGATACTAGACTAACGATCAAAGAGAACAATACATTACAATACAATACAATTATATAATATTATAATACTCAATGCTTTTATTGATGTATCAGCAATAATATGACATTAAACATCTAATTATACTTGTGTACCTAATGATAGAGCATCAGAGGATATTTAGTGAAACAAATCATATTTATATAATTGCACTCAAATGCATAATATAGTTTAACCATATAAAAATTATTTAGTTATTATTGTTAATGAGCTTAGTGAATTGTTTTTTTTTAGTTTATAGGCTAGGTACTTTTAAATACCTACCTAGTTGAAATGTGTTCTAAACATAGTATTCTATAATAGATTGGTTATATAAAGTATAAAAATTACCAAAACACTTCCCAATATCAAACACTATAAGTGTGTTGGTAAGGAAATTAATTTAAATTCTTCACCTTCTAAAATGTATGAAAAAGTTTTAGTTTGTTTTAGAATGGCGATAATGCACTTTGAATGATCATCTTAAGTATGTAGCTGTTAAGTTAATTATAAATCAATTATATCTTAAAATATTTTTTGTTCTATTTAGATTTTACAAAGATGTGTGATATTTTTTTACTACGACCTCTATTAACATGAAATGGTCGTGTTAAGAATCATTTACCTATAGATTTTCAGTTTAAAAAAAAATAGGTACTAAAGTTAATGATTTACTACTTGAGTAAATTATCGCTTATTGATTTAAAACTAAAATTACTGTTTTATAATTTGAGTGTTATTTGGTTATATTATGCGTTGATGTGAACCACAAGTAGGTACTACTCGCTTAAACCTAATAAATAATATTTGTCTGTTGCTTATTAATAAATACAGCTTTACCTTTAACGAATTAATTGTTTAATAATATTTATCAACAGACTTTTACACACAAATATATTTACATTGGAATACTACTATTTATATGTGGAGCTGCATAACTTGAGTTGTAAATTTCACCGGGAATAGGCTCGCAATGTTTTGCGTCAGTTATGTATAGTAATGTACATTATTTAAATAAAATATGAAATACATTGTTGTATTTTATTGACTGTCATCAAACATACTTATTTATGGCATAAAATATTATACACCATAGGTGTGAATACATTTTAGCAACTTACATGTATATTAAGATAGGTTAGGCCATTGAAGTAAGATGTTCTTAGGTGACACAAAGTGTTCTATTTAAAACCACCACACGCTCAGATACGGCAATATCATTGCTCTCGTGAATCTCGATAATACCGCAAGTGCGATGATTGTACCCAAGAAGCGAGGCTAAGTAATTTTCATTTACTTAGAGATTTGTTTTATGTTTGTATTTCACCTGAATAAAAATGTTTCCGATCTGAAAAGTTGTGTTTCAATATTATTTAAAATTTTCTACATTCTAACCTTTTAGAGAAATACAATGCTGAATACCTATACCTACCTACAGTCATTGAAGTGTACATAAACCAAATTGCACTACAGTGTATGAAAACCCGACAGCCATTCCGTTTTTTAAGGAACTAACGAAGAATCAACAAACGCATATTTTTGTACCTCAATAAACCTAAAAACACTAATCTGATTTATTTGGAAGAAATCCATTAGCTCAGAACAACGTTTCTCAACCGGGGGTCCTCGAGAAGGTATAATAAGAGTATAATATGAAATATATCATTATAAACGGCGGAACGTGTGCACTTTATTTTATCTACGTCATATCTATGTCAGGTTGTTACTTTGGTCTTCTTGCTTGTGTAAAAGCAGTATCTCCCCTGATAAAATGAACTCATTGTTGTATCTACCGGCAAGCTCTTGCGTTGAAATCTCTTCCTGCAGATTTGAAGGACGTTCTGGATGAATCTTGTAAAGTGGTTAATTTCATCAAGTCTCGCCACACGAACTCCAGGATATTTTCATCATTGTGTGAAGACATGGGCAGTCTTCTTCATACCGAAGTTCGATGGTTATCTCGAGGTAAAGTCCTTACTCGTTTGTTTGAACTTAGGCATGAAGTTTCAATGTTTTTTGAAAACCACCATTTTCGGCTGTCATCTAAATTTAATGGCTTCAAAAACTAGCATATTTATCCGATGTTATTTTGAAGTTAAACAATCTAAATTTGACTCTTCAAAACAGTGCAGTGACTATATTCCAAGTTACTGACAAAATATAATCTTTTATTAAAAAGTTAGAATTTTGGAAGTCGTGTATTGAGAATAACCAACCAGAAGTTTTTGAAACACTACATGATTTTCTCTGTGAACCTGATATGAACTTATCACAAGATATCAAAGACCAAATTGAACAACATTTGAATGGGCTCAAGGCAGAATTTGAAAAGTACTTCCCTAAATTTGGAAAAGAAGACCACTGGATTGCATTCCCTTTCAGTGAAAACTATTTCAAATCTACTGTTATATCAGTTCAAGAAAAATAAAAACTGATTGAACTGAAAACAAATTCTTCATTTCAGGCAGCATTTCTTGAAAAAAATCTCTCATCGCCTTTTGGGCTGACGTGAATGACGAATATCCTGAGCTTTCCTACAAAGCATTTAATATTTTACTACCGTTCGATGTGTATTGGTTGAACGAAACGATACGTCTGTTAACATAAGCGTGTGTATTTTAGAACAGGGCTTGGGAGCGTAGAATGTTCAAGGAGTTTCTTAGAACTTAAGTGCATCATAATAGATAATTTTATCATAAAATTGTGTGGAATGTGACTTTAAGCGGAATTTTTAAGTGAATTATTATGAAGTATTTTCAAATATTAATATTTTACATACTCACAACTCACTTAAAAATTAAAATATCGTAAGAACCTACGGGATAACACAGATATTGTTCTTACCTAAATGTTTGATAATAGGTAAATTCACTCTAATATCAAATCTATTATTGTTATATTTAATCCAGGTATTCTCTTATTATCAATTTTCATAATTTTTCAAATAATTATATTATATTATTATCTTCAATTTTATATATTTAAAACAAAATTATATTTTACAAATATTTAATTTCGTAAATTAGAATATATCAATAATATGTACATAATAATAATAATGAATATTATGATCAATATGTTACTTTGTATTAATACAAATTCGATATGATTTCTTAAAATTAGAGGTAGGTATACTAATTAACAAAATATCTTGATTTTAACTTTTAATAATGAATTTTAAAATACATTTATATTCATTTATATTTTTTGTTCTTTTATCTGCATCGAACACTTTGTCATTTGCGCTAAATGTATTAACGTTTTTATAATAAGTTAACTTTTTATATTAAATATTTTTATACAATGTGCATTATACATAAAATTTAATCATTATCAAGCAAAGTGTATGTTTATAATAAACACAAAGTTGTAGCGTTCAAAATCTGAATTCAACAAATAATGAAAAATAACTAAGTATTCTACCTACATTTAAAATATATCATACCAATATTGTTAGCGTACTATAATTTGCATATTATAGTAGTAAGAATTTGAAATTCTTTACTTGTATATACTACTGTTGTAGTTAAATATTGAATATAACTGGAAATAAATATAACTAATTGTTAGCATCAGAATATTAAACAAAATATGGCTAGTTCCTACATTTACTAAATTTTGAATACTGTATTACCTAACTATTTGATTTATTTCCACTGATGTAGTGAAACTTATCAACTTTGAAATATTGTCTATCAATACATAGTACTACTACTCTGCTGCTACCGTTTATTGGTGGATAAAATTTATAAACACACAAATTATAGCATACAAATATACATAAAACGATTAAATATAGTAGGGAATTGCATAATGTGCGGCATCACCTTAGAATTTACTAATTAGATATCAGTCTCGTATATTGATCCTATTCCCAGCCCAGTGTCGCACTCACCTGTCAACTTGTGTTCCTGTTCTACTACTTGACCTGGAAATGCTCAGTGTATTGGGTATGCACTGATAAATTGCCTATTGTTTCAGCCTCAGCTAAGTATGTCCTCAGACATATCATAGAACACCGGAGTGGCATGCTGAGAGGCAGTCTGTATTCGGTCATTCACGCAAATCGGGACATCGGCGAGGCTAAACAGAAAATCCTAAATGTCTCTAGAAGTGATGTTTTGGTTAATAATGAACACCTTCACTGGTTCCCGAAATAGATCCAAAATACAATCAAAAAGTCCTAGCCGAAACAAGAACCTATTTGATATTAACCTCAGTGGCCCCTCCGGAAGCCAAACTGGCTAGTACTAAGTCCACCCGTCAGGTGCTTCTTAAGCGTTAGTAGGAGAATCCTCTTAAATAATTTAATAGCGTAGCGTACATGCAAAGCGGCCGAATGCTAAACAGGCTAGTGACGGGCTTGTCCGGTACCTTATGAAGAAGTAGAAGTCTGGCGAATTTCCGCCAAATCGGAAAAATAGACTCTATAGTAAACATCGATTGTAAATTTTAACGAGTATAGCAGGACCTATTGGTAATCGGTGAAAGCATCTATTTCAGAATCCCATCCAATCCAATCGCTTTACCACTTGCCTTGACAGGTGGGATACTGCTAGCCTGATCTCCTCCGTAGAGATAAGAGGACACTCATTATCAGGATTTGTGTTATGACCATCAGTCTAACCTAACCTAACCTAACCAATATACCTGGGACTGTCTTCTCGGCCACCCCAAAAGAGTTCTGTAAGGCTAAGCCCAAGGATCGTTATCGACCGATGCGCAGAAAACAGACCATCTTGGCTTATGAGATTTTCGTTTCAATGTATGTAGAGCCCCATGTGCCTCCCTAAAGATTTTCTTACTGCTATACCGCCATCAGAACCTTGTCTCTTCACCACCCTAAGATAAATGCACCTATTACTGGTGCATTTGACTCTGAGGTTCGTAATATCCTGGTTCCACCATTGAACTGGTTTTCGTTTGTGTAGATATTCTAGTCATACCAGAACCACAGGCGTTTATTTCTCAGGTGGACTCCTCCAAGATAGGTGGCTCCTCATCCATCTTGCGAGAGAGCGCATCATGGAAGCCGGTCCAAGATGGTCACCATGTCTCATGAATTCGTCATCATTAGGAGCTCACGAGAAGGGGATGAGGTTGAATGTGATGTAGTTGTGGTCACTACCAGAATAGTTATCGAGTATCTCCCTGTCCGCAATCTCATAGGGGCCAGAGTCGGAGAAGGTTACATCAATGACCGATGTGGACTCCCCTCTTTTAAAGGTAGAGTGACTACCAACGTTGTTGGTCCAGAGTTCAAATTTCGCAGCAAAGGCATCATTCGCTTCTCCTTTACCATCACCCGAGCTAGAGCCCCAGTACGTTAATTTAGCGTTAAAATCACCTGCAACCAAGAGTGCTTCGTCCTCTATTTTCCCCTGGAGTATAGCGTTGTCAAAAACATTCAGGAATCCCATAAATTTCTCAAGGTTGATAGCTGCTTCGTCACCGTTGTAGATCCAGTACCATCGAATACTCTGACACCTTTAAAATGGAGCCAGGTGAAGCCCGAGCCAGATCTGGGCTCCTCATCCACAAATCACAACTCGTGCAATGGTAATCAGTGTTACAGAATATCTTCCTTCTGAACTAGATGCCCACCTCTGGTGTTTACTTAAGGGCCTGTTGTGCTCACTTAGAATGAGGAGGCTGACATTCTTGTTTGACACAGCTCGTGAGAGTAGCTGCTGGGCAGGTCAGAAGTCGTGGCTTTTAAAACACTTTAAGGTTCTGGTCGTCTAAGATAAACACGGCACATTGTTCATAAAATTGGGATATAAGTTACAGAAGAAGCAGAAACTCTGGTCATTCTAACTGTCACTATTTGCTGGCCAGACTTAGTGGGTCAGATTACTATGATTAAGCGAGTTTCCGTTCGCAAATGGCAACTTGATCATCATCAACTCCAAGTACTGCCGCTCGCGATGCAGTGAGGACCTCATCCTCAGTTGCCACCGCATCTAAGTTCAAAACCTCAAAAACGGCATACTAACCAAGCTGCGACACCGTTTTGACCACTTTTCTCAGCCTGGTAGCAATGGCAGATGACACTCGGAGCGGACCGATCGTGTGGTACGGATTCATGACAAAATTAACAGGTGTGTTCCAGGCGTTTCAACATTGAAACGTACTGAGGAAGGGAAATCTTGTTAGACGTGTCAAAAGATCTCGGAATTGGTCCCTGTCTAAAGTACAACCTATCCAGGTGGGAGCATTACACTGCCCTGCGACACACCGGTAGGACCAGGCAAAACACATCGGTGCATGTCAGACCACGCAGGCAGACCTCCAATCACGCGCCGGGCTCCATAGAAGCCCGACGTATAGAAGACTGACTGGGAGTCACATATCTAGAAGGCACTCAAACACGATGATTAGGTGCGAATATTGGCCATCCATCTTGAGTCACCGTACCGCTCAACAAAGGCTGTACCACGGCAGCAACTCTGGCCCAACATTGATACTAGCGGAAAAACAGTCGTTGTGAGTACTGGGAATACGGATTCCAAAAACCGGTGGGGTACATCAGGCGCCCATACAGCAACTCTCGTAGCTACGGAAAGCAATCGTGTTCTCAATTTTCCCTTCTTTGTTACCATCGGAGCTGAAGTGTCATAGATATCTAACAACGATTTAACGATATGGTTTAATCCCGATTTATTTCCCCCTGCTTTTGATTCGTGCATTGCTGATTTCACCGTGGATTTGATGTAGGCCAGTCCCCGCGTTGATCTAGTTCTCACTACTCTCAACCAAAGAAGAGAGAGATGAGAGAGTGCACTTCCGTTTAACGTCCCTCCCGTGGTTTACCCGTCAGCGCACACGATGGTGCCTTTCAACCCAACTGACCCGGCACCCAAAACACTAGGTTCAGTATCCATTGCGTCATCTTCAGTAGACAACTCACGGTTCCCGGTATTCATGCTTCAAGTAATTCAAAAGCAAGCGCAAAAACACAAGTTGTGAGACATCCTGTATATTATTCTACATACAGGTTACTCATTTTATTCTGCGTGCTATTTGTAGCGGTGTAAGCCCGCCTTCGCGCCACCCATGTGGCCAGTAACGGCCTCGATGATAGCGGTGACGACGCGTTCGACTGCTGACCTTTAGTCGTCCACATAGCCAATAAGAAAAATGTAATACATTTTACGCCTACCTTAGTCCGCAGTTCACGTTTCCAACTTAAAACTGCTTTTAAGGGGAGTGTTTTGAGAGGACCTATTCAAAACCGACACTGATCCAAGAGCGCACTTTTCCAGCAATTATCAGTGCAAAAATCACAAGTGACTAATTTTAATTTCCAGTGGGGAGTGCAATATTATCAATGTGATGCTAGTGCTACGACAGCCATCGCTGAACATAATATAGTTGTATTTATCAAAAGTGAAAATATCATTATATATATTACACTCATCAAAAATAACATGTAATAAGGAAATATTTTCATCAATTAAAAATGTATAGTATTATATAATTCAATTTTGTATTAGTGTTATTGAAATTTAGTAAAACATACACAATACGCATTCCTTATGAATTAAATGTATATTATATTAAAATTAACAAAAAATATGTAAATAAATAATGGTTATGTACGCGATTGATAAAAATTTGTTTTAAAGAAAATTTGTAAAATGTTCATTTTAATAACGATAATACCTTTCACAATGTGTTTGTATATAATATTTTTAAAGTTTTTTATTTTAAATAGTTTTA
>NC_042493.1:12830992-12834168 GCF_005508785.2 Acyrthosiphon pisum
TTAATTTGAAATTATTTTATAAAAGCCTCTTGTCGAATTTTAAATTATTTATTTCATCTAAATGAATGGGTTCGGATAGCGTTGATTAAGTGTAATATGCATCATGAATCATTTAAAATACTTAACTCTAAAGGCAGTGTTGCAAATCACGATTCTACCGTTTGCTTTGTTATTAATATGCCTTTAGTTGTATGAGCTTGACACCCAGCTTTCAGAAATAATTTCCCAGAACTTTTTAATAATATTTTTCGAATAAAAGATCTATTATTACAGATTATTGTAATTGAGGTAGGCTTTTCACATACTATACAAAGTACCAATTATTTTTGAAAAACGATGAGTACCAAAATTCCTTTTTAAATTCTGTAATATGTTCTCGGCGAACAGTCGTCACGCGCACACGTCGCCGCTCTGTTAATGTTCGCTTGTTTGTTATCTTTCGACCCCATGTTTTTACTCAAACTTTATACCAAAATGTCGAGTTAAGTGTCGCGCTTACTCGTGTCTACTTTTTGAAACTCTACGTGACGGATCCTTCCTCAAATCACTGGTAAACAAAAATTTTTAACGAGCTAGTAAGTAAACACACCATAATATACTAATATATTTCGCCTTATATAACTACGCGCCCAGCGCGGCGCGTCTTATCTTATCTTCGACCCGCGCGTCGGTGCTTCTCCACCTTATCTCGGGTACACGCACACGCCACTAATTAAGCAAAACGGACCCATACACTCAATACAGAAACTCATATCTATAGCTACACCACACGCAACACCCAAATATGGCCTCAAAGAAAACCGTAACACCGATAAAAATAAGAATACCACGGAATCAATCAAACAACGATGATCCGCTCCATTCCCCTCGTACACCTCCTACAAAAATAAGAAAAAACAATTCTACGGACAACCAGACGAAAATATTCTCGTCACCAAATCGCTACTCTATACTCAATGACCCAAGCTCCTTTGATTTCAACAACTCTGAAAACGCCGAAATCACAGACAATATCACTGATAATACAGTAATCAACAACGGCTCCACAGACCATATATCAATGTTCTCGTCTGACGAAACCTCAGAAAAAACTAAAATACCCCCGATTTTCATCTCAAATCATAATCTTGATTTTAACCTTCTATGCAAGACTCTCGTCGACATCGTCGGCGAGAATGGATTTTTCTGCAAATCTACTCAAAAAAACGTCAAAGTGCAAGCCAACTCCTCAGATAACTACCGTCAAATTATTAAATTTCTTAATACTCAACAAAACGCTCAATTTCACACCTACCAACTCCAAAGTGAAAAACCTTTCAGAGTAGTAATCAGAAATATCCACCCCTCCACATCCTGTGATGATATAAAATCTGCGTTGGAAAACTTTAATTTATCAGTCCTCCAAGTGGTGAACGTTTTGCAACGGCAAACAAAGATACCTCTTCCCCTGTTCTTCGTAGACCTGGTTAAAGACGATAACTCAAAAACGATTTTCGATATCACATCAATTCTCCATACCAAGATCAAGGTTGAAGAGCCTCACAAGCGCCGAGACCTAGTTCAGTGCCAAAATTGCCAAGATTATGGACACACGCGCTCATATTGTAACCATTCTCCACGCTGTGTTCGATGTGGCAAAAATCACCTTTCATCCCTGTGTGACAAACCAAATGACGTCCCGCCAACCTGCGCGCTGTGCCAAGGAAACCACCCCGCCAACTACCGTGGCTGTCAAATCCACAAGCAACTACAAAAGAATCGCAAGTTCACCTCAACACCAACCCCCCAAAATGTACACCCTCTCACACAAGAAACCTGCCCACAGGTGACCTCCTCGTTACCTCGCTCAACCAAAACTCAATCTAGTTTATCTTACTCCCAAGCCGCATCGGGTGGTAAACCAAACCCCTCGACTTCTTCCCCAGACGACTCCAACAATATCAACTCCGCTCTTAATGCCTTCATATCGGAAATTAAATCTTTAATAAACCCTCTCCTATCACTGCTCACTACAGTCGTCACTCAATTAATTAAAAATAACAATGATAAATAATCAGACAAATAACTCGCTCCTTATCCTCCTCTGGAATTGTAACGGTATTTTAAACCATACCAACGAACTAATTGCCATATTACACAAAAAAAGAATCGACATAGCCCTTATCGCTGAATCTCACCTAACAGTTAACTCAAGATTAAACATTCCTGGTTATCAAGTTATCACCTCTAACCACCCTGATGGCACTGCCCATGCTGGCTCTGCAATCCTAATTCGTTCATCAATTCAATTTAATCGTCTCCCCATTTACAATAAAGACTATTTACAAGCCTGTGCAATTTCTATGATTATAAATCACATCCCCCTCTCAATAGCCGCTGCTTACTGTCCCCCAAGACACAACATAACTCCTGACCAATTCAAAACATTTTTTAATTACCTAGGACATAACTTCTTAGTTGGTGGCGACATCAACGCAAAAAATCCTCACTGGGGCTGCCGTGCCAGCAACCCTCGTGGCAACACTCTTCTACAAATCATCTCCTACAAACGATATAAAGTTCACTCTCCCCCCGACCCAACTTATTGGCCCACATCCCCATCTAAACGTCCTGACATCCCCGATATCTTCATCTCAAATGTACCAAACGGTCTCTACCAACACACCGAAAATTTTAACTTCCTACTCTCTGATCATTCAGCCGTCCTCCTCACCCTTAACGCCTCACCGCCAATTCAATCACCTAAACCCTCACTAACAAACAAAAACACTGATTGGGACTCATTTCAGTCACAACTTTCTAACGACACTAACCTAAATATAAAACTTAAATCTCTGGAAGACATCGAAGACGCTATTACCAAATTAAATCAATCGATACAAAGAGCCGCGTGGAACTCTACCCCAGTATCACAACCCTCACCTCCCTTTTCCATAAACATTCCTGCTCATATACGTCATGTAATTAGCGAAAAACGCCGGGCAAGAACGCTATGGCAACGAACCAAATATCCCTCTGATAAAAGTCGTCTAAACTCCCTATCTACACAATTAAAAAGACTGATGTCGAACTTCAGAAACCAATCATTTACTAACTATATAGCCTCACTTTCCTTCAAAGATGGTTCTATCTGGAAAGCCACAAAAAAAGCTCTTAAAGAAAAACCCTCATATCCT
>NC_042493.1:12834268-12841730 GCF_005508785.2 Acyrthosiphon pisum
AACTAAACCTATATAAAACCCTCCTTTAAACCCATTTGGGATGTATGGCATCCAAATATGGGGCTCTGCCAAAAAAGTCCCCATATTAAATAAAATTCCAAATAACCCAAAATAAATTATTTTCGTTTAATAACAAAGGCTCCCTTCTTATGTATTCAATCAAACTTTACACTCAGACCTAAAAATGAACACAGTGTTAGAAACCGCTACCAAGTTTTACTCTCGTTACCACAACTCTCTTTTTGGCCACCCTAACATCCTAGGTAAAAATTTAACCCATCCCATGCCTGGCAACCCTCCCAAAAGATTGAAAAGAAAGTGGTGCCGCGACCTACTTTTATAATTTAACCCTACGACTCTGACCTGGAGTGTCACCAGTGGGGGGGTTTTCCTTCATATTTTTTTTGGGTGTTTTTTTAATTTGTTAACCCTTAAGGTTTTTTTACATAATTTGTATAGATTGTTTAACTCCAATTAAAAAAAAAAAAAAAAAAAAAAAAAAAAAAAAAAAAAATAGTTTTAGAGTACGGAAAATGTTTATTTGAAAAACATGTTTAATCTTTTGTTGAAGGAAGTGTACTCCTAAAAATGTATATATAGGTTTGAATATGTTATTTATTAGTCATAAATACAACCAACTGTATGTGAGAATACAAGTTTTTACCTATTATAAAACGATTCGATATTTTATAATTTTAAGAGATTATTTTTAAGGTTGAAGTAATTATTTCAAAACATTAACAAATTAATTAAATATTGATTTGTAGAATTTTTAAATAGTTTATTAAGCGTGATAGGCCTTGAACTAAGGAATACATAAATTTGGCATAAGTATTAATGTGTTTATTTCTGCAATCAATAACTTAGTTTAACCCATCACCAAGTTCAAATTATAATTGGAACGTTTTACCACCACTTCACAAATTCCAACGATATGTAGGACTAATGTTAGACTAAATCAAAATTCAAGTTTAGATTGACCTCAAATATAAATAAATTAAAATAAATTAAAAGGCAAAATTTAATAAAACTGGAGTAGGCTTAGAACTTCAAAGTAAGCAAAATTAAAATAAATAGGTTATAACTGGATGTAGAACAATAATAATTTTGTGTTCAATAGGTACATAATGTGTCATATAAGTACAAAGATTATTTTTATCCTAATGGATTCCCCTCAACATCCATTAAAACATGTCAAATACATGAATAAATAAACTGTTACCACATTATATTTATATCCTTATGAGTTGTTTTTAAAATCGTTTCTCATTGTTCAGATAGCACGGCAAAATTACAGGGAATGAAAGAAAAATACCCAATCAAAACATTGTTGCAAAAACAACAAAAACACAAAAATAAATGAAAGTAAAACACTCAGCCATTGTTTACTAGACACAAATAGATAAATCTCAAACATAAACATAAAATATTCATTCACTAAAACTAACTTTAGAAAACCGAAGAAAAGTATTAATTTTCACAAAAACCTAATGAAAAATATATTGAGCCATTATAATCAATTCAATTTCTAAAATTTCTAAAATTTTTAATTTTATTTTTAATGCTCAAATACCAATATTATGCAGTAACTTATTGATGATATAAAAAAAAAATTAAGTCAGTTTTATTTTGAATGAATGAGATCAATATTTATTAATAATTTAAAAAATATAGAAATGTGTTTAGTTGTAAAGTTTTTACACAGATAACTAGTGCAAATCCAATAACGAACACACTATAGTTAGTATGTAGGTACCTACTGATGATTGATGAGTGGGTGGTGAATATTCTGTGAAATAGTTTATATTTTTGTTTTTAAAATTATTCAAAGTGTCAACTATTCAATAATTGCTATTATACCCAAGTTAATTTTAACCAGATTGACGTATAAATCAAACAAGGTCTTATCTAAAAAAAAGTTTAAAATGTCATATTTGAGTTATAATAATTATTAGCCTAAATATATATATATATATATATATATATATATATATATATATATATAGATTATAAATATAAAAATACCTACTTATTTAAATATTGGTTATTCTCTGCTGATGTATTAATAAGTTTCAATACTGTTTGGCTATCATAATTTTAAAATTATCTTAGTGAATAATGCAGGAGCGAAAATATGTATAAATAAGTTAATTTTCAAACATGAGTTTTTATTATAATAATTTAATAACTAATAGTAAACTTTAATTTACAACTCCGGGGGTTTTGTAAAACAATGTAAAATATTACAATAAAAATATCAACGAGTTGTGTGTTCGTAATTTGTATTAGATAAGCATTAGCTACCTATTATATTTAAAAGTGTGAAAAAAATAACATTTTACAATTTTCACTATTTCTATAAATAAAAAATATTCTACCCAGAAATATTTATTTTTTGGAATTATTAACTTTGGACGCATCACGAATGTAAAATATATATTTCTTAAAATCTTTATTGAAGCCATAAACTGCTTAAAAGTTCTTCCTTCATTGTTTTAATATTGATAGTATTATACACCTACAATAACTATTAACTGTTAGAATTATCTTTATTCCGTAAAGTTGTATTATTCAGAGACTCCTCATTTCAATTTATATAGGTAGATATTTAAATATTTTCAAGAAAAATCATCTCCAGAACAAACTACAATAAAATAAAAGTGGTTCTTATTTTAAAAAAAAAAATTAAAAACTTATTAAGAATCTCCAATTTTCATAAATAATCTAAGTTATACCCAAGTTATCATAATTAGTAACATTACATATATTACAATATGTTGTTAATCTTTATGTTTTGTTCTGCGGTATTTAATTATTTTTGATACTCAAATATTTTTTTGTAATCCAAATACCAATAACTGTAGATACTTCAAATATACACCATAAAATGCTTATTTTATCAATTTTTACACTTGATAAAATGTTCAAAATATTTCGACTCGTATGTATACGAAGGTAAATACGAATTAAGTTATGCATTTTTATAAAAATACGGATACCGTGAGTCACTGCACTTTGAATTAATAAGTGACCTATGCCTTAGTGAATGCCCTACCCCTGAGTTTAACTATCCCACAGACGGCCAAAATACAATTATTATAATATATTTTATTCGTAAACAAATATATTATATTATTGTAGTTGAAGACTTCATAACAAGTCTATGTTCACAGTTATATAAACATTGTCGATGAGTTCCGGTGGGAGCTATACAAGTAATATTTAAATTTTGTATTCAACATAATAAGCGTTCTCTGGTTATTTTATATTTTCCATTATTATTTTAACAGTCTACATCTCTTTACTATTATTTTGAAAACGCTATATATTTTGTTTGCGTTTTGTATAGATAGGGACTTGATTATACAATTTTATTTATTTACGTACCTTATATTTAATTGATTTTTTTTATCCTTTTTATCCGAGCATTTTTACAAATCATAAAGTAATTATTAATATTAAGGAGTAAACTATTCAAATCATCTTAGACCCCATATCATCCAAACACAGGTCAAATACTGACAGGTTATGCAGATATATCTATTGATAAAATTATCAACACATTTGTGAAAATGAAAAATTAACACTGCAATTTATTTATTTAAAATATTATCTATATTATTATTACAAAACTTTGTTTCTATACTTAATACAGTGAAACTTCCATATAACGAACTTTTATTTAACGACATTTTCTGTTCAACGAATTATTTTTGAGAACCATTTTTGTTAATTGTGCTTAATTCTATTAAAAAAATTCCTCTATATTACAAATTTGTTTTGTTTGATGTGTTTTTAGAATTCTTTATATGGAAGTTTCACTGTAATTATAAAATATGAATGCATAGTATAACTATATTGTATTTATATTTTTTATTAATTTATTACTCAAATGTGTATCTTTGGAAGATTAGCGTGATTAACTAAACACATTTTTGATTCTGCATAATGTAATAAAAATATAATTTGTATTCAATACTTTTTAACCCATCCCTCATTATATACAAGGGTCATACTATAAGAAATTGATTTTAAAAAAAAATATAGTAATGTATGGAACTTTATAACACAGTTAATTTAAATTATAAAATAAGTTATAATATATTATTTTATTTTTAGTATCTATAAATAGTTTTGTAGACTTATATTGTCTCTAATAAGAGCAAACAATAATTATGTAACAATAACAATAATGACAATAATTCACAGAGTGAATTAGTGTGATTGTGATAAGTTAAATAAAAACATATCCAATACTACATTGCTTTTGTTCAGTAAATAGCGTTTAGAGTTTAAACGAAGTTCCAATAGAGAGCGCCCAATGAATGGAACAGCTACAAACTGTAATTCGAGTACATTTAATTTTAAATGCTACTACGTCACGTCAAAATATAATACTACAGTTAATTACACATTTTAAAAAATGGATACTAATGGCAACTGGTAATTTTCTTTTAATTTCTAGTAAATGTTAAATAATGTATAAGAATATACTCGTAAATATTAAAAAGAGTATGATTAATCATTCATATTTCATAAATGTTCTTTTTTCTCAAAATTACATAAGTAACAGTTTAACTTATAAAAAAGCAGGTAAGTGGATGTCGCTCTGTTGTACAGTAGGTTACAAGTGGGTCACTGTATAAAGGATTGTATTAAATTTGAATTCAATGATATCATATTATCATTGTATACGAAAAATGATTCTGAGCGGAGATGGTTCTGGATATTTTATATTATTATGATATTTTATAATAGCCTGTATGTGGATTTAATATTATAAATTACAACAAAATAACTAAAATTGTTATTTTTATTTTTATTTGTTTCTATGGTGATAAATAAAATGTTAGAAATTAAATCCCGTTTTAGCGGTTCTTTGTAAATTGTCTGTAGCTTTCCCCGTAGCATTGAATAACTATTAAGAAAATCTAAAAATGGCCTTCTTAAAGTATCATCTTGATCTAATTTTCTTAAGGATAAGGCACTATATGTTGAAATTAAACTACTCCTTTTGGAAGAAATTTTATACACTGGATAAAAAAAAAATACACATCATTGTAAAACCACTGAAGTAAATACGTTGTGTTCTACTTAAATATTTGATATATCTATTACCCAATTATTTATGTCATACAAATAATTTTTTTTTTATTATTAAAATGAGAATTTATTAAAATAAAAGTAACAGAATATCAGTAAAATTAGCGTAAGTAAATTTGAATATTTTGTATTGTTCCAATCCGGCCGATTTAAGTTAATAACAATAATACTAGAAATGTGCTATGAAATATTATTATTATAATTATAATATAATAATATAATGTACTAAGTGGTTTATTTGACTCATCAACTCTCTTTGGAAAAGATGGAAAAGGGGACAGAATCCTAAATAAGATGTTCTTATACACATTAAAAATAATACAAATACATAAGTAACTATTTTTTTTTTAATAAAAGTTTGAACATCAAATTTTTACAAAATCACAACAATTTTCAAATTATTTTGCAGTTTCAATAAAGTAAATACAACTGAAGTTTGTATAGCCAAGGATTCATCATTTAATATTAGGTTTTTTCATAAATTACTCTAACAGAAGCTTAAAAAATTCCTAATTAGAAATTAATTTTTTTATAGACATTTCAAGTTAAAATGTTGACAAAGTTGGATAACTATTTCAACGAAAATGTACAATGTTTGTTATTAGTACATTATAAATAAATTAAAATTAATAATTAACAGGCTTATTACGAGACAGGTACACTTGACATCTAATCGATATCAAAGGGAGTTCCTTCTTTTTAAATTTTTTTTTTTTTTGTATATTTTGTTCGTTAATTTTTTTTTCACGTTATTATTTCAATCTGTTTAATAAATTTAGTCTAGGTTACACAGATATTTTTACAATATTATATATTATATTATGTAGGTACATATATATTGTATTTTAATTGTATGCTAATATAAGAAATACATTTTGTAAAGATCAAGTTCAATCAACCATTGATATTTTCTTTTCTTTATTTTAAATATATTATTTCAATAATACAAATATGTTTTATCAAGTATTATAATATATGATGAAATGAAAAAAATCTTATAGAAAATAAATCAGTTAATATAATGAAAATTATAAATTTTCAGAACTGAATGTTCACATTTCAAGAGCTCACAATGTCCATGTACTACACACGTACCTATTATTGTCATTTTATTAGGTAACTGAACCAATGTGAAGTATAAAATACTTATAAGACTTGTTTGAGAGAATCTCAACGCAGTATTATCTATAAAACATTTTATAGATAATATGTTTTGGATTATTTCCCCCAAGTGGGATCTATTTGGTTAAAACTATCCTACTCCTGTTTTATTTGCACTCCACATAAACTATATTTGACCATCACTCATGCCTAGTGGTATAATTCCACATACTTTTATATATTGCCATAATTCGCCATGTAAATATTGAAAATGGAGTGATATAAACATAATGTACTACCTAAGTATGAATAAAATGTATAATATATTAGGCAGATACGTTCCCAAGGGGGTGGACAGGAGTTTAAATCCCCCCAAGAAAGATTAAGAAAATAATATTATAATAATTATCACTTATCATTCAATATTCATAATAATTATGAATATTAATAAATAAATAATAATAATATTGTAAATTATTTATAATAGTTATTATTTATTAAATCGCATTTAAGAATACTAAACATACACGTAAATAATAATTTTATAAATAAGGTCCATACATTTTGGTCCTCGCATCACTTCAAAGCGGCTGTGCCGATTTGATTAACTCTTTTGTTTGTTGTGTTCGTAATAATTGTCAGGATTAGGTATGTATAAATGAACAATTTTGGAAAATCCACTAGAAAAGTAAGAAATCTGGATGTCACAAATACAACATTGGCGCTATCTGTCCAAAAAATCGAAATACAAATCCACTATTTTAATTTGCTTGACATAGAGTTGTAATCTGTTACTTATAGATGACCACAAACTAAACACTAAACGAAGTAAAGTTAGTAAATATTGTATTCCTAACACTCCCACGAAGGTTTTTGGCATAATACATCCTGGCTATTACAATCTGAACTTGGGGAGATGGGGCAAATGCCCTTTTGCCCCACCCCCCAATTGCCATATTTTCCTTTTGTCTTGTGGGAAAAATGGCAAGTCTTGCTCTCAACTAAAGGCTTGAAATTGTGTGTATCATTTGTGAACGCTATTTTCATGCACTTAATATTTTATTATATGCAGGTTCTCAATTTTTTATTTACGAAGTTCACTACTTACTGGACATATTTTGGCAAATGTTTTATGTGAAGTCTCATAATAATAACGACATTTACTAATTTGAAAACCTTAAAAACAGCTACTGGATGGTGGCAAATCAAACAAACTGGTAAGGCTACTGAGCCTACACAATATTATGTGCTTTATTAT
>NC_042493.1:12842989-12860029 GCF_005508785.2 Acyrthosiphon pisum
TGATAAAATTATTGCAAATGTAAATAAAGTGTTTCGTAAAGCCCCGTCTCGCATTCAAATTTTTAAAAATATGGCTCCAACATTAACACTCCCACCTGAGCCAATTTTAACGAGATGGGGTACATGGATTGAAGCTTGTCTCTATTATTGTGAACATTTTGAATTAATACAGTCAATTTTAAACTCTTTCGATGAAAATGATGCGGTCTCTATTAAAATAGCACAAAAGTATATTGGACAAAAAAACATTAAAAATCAATTAGTGTTTATTAAATCAAATTTTGCATATTTGCCTGGGATCAAGAAAATTTTTACGGATTACCTGAAGATATGACAATGAACGGTTTAATATATTTTAAGTACGCACCGATCACTTCCGTGGACGTTGATCGTTCTTTCTCTATGTACAAAAATATGCTGACCGATAATCGCCGTGCATTCAAATTTGAGAACATAAGAAAATGTCTTACTATACAGTGCAATTATTTTAACGGTAAAATTACGAAAAAACTTATTAAACATAATAACACCTTTATTAATGTTTTTTTTTTTTATGTTATAGATGAGCATGAAGACGATACAGATGAATAACCCGTGTAAAAATTATTTTTATTATATTAAGTACCTACCTAATTTTTAGATTTTTTTTTTGTCTATAATAATAATTTATTAATAATATATTTTAAGCATTTTTTAAAAAATTTTATAAAAATGTAGCTGCATATTTTAAAGCATATTTTGACGATTTTGACTGCATATTTGCATGCATATTTCGATAATTTTAAGTGCAAGAAGTCCCGAAAGTTAGTTATTACTTTATTCTTTCATTGTCTGCGGGCCGGATACAATTTATCTGAGGGCAGTAACCGGCCTGCAGCTGGCCGCTATTTAATAATTACTGCACTATAGTATTCAACAAATTGCCATGAACCTAGGTATTATTAAAATTCACTTATATACAGGGTATATCTTATATGTCATTGTACGCGGGGTATTTAACGATTATGGATCATCGAATTTCGTTAAAACAAAAAAATACGTGTATCTTTATTTTTAACAGGTAATTTTTCATAACAATTTCAACATTTTTAAACACGCTGGTGTACCAATAGCAAAATCAACTTTATTTTTTCAAATAGTAACTACCTACTATATTCTTTAATGGATTCCAGTAGAGCTTTTTTCCTGAAAATGTTGATAGTCAAATCATCAAGTTCAGTTTGCTAGTTTATTAAATATGGTCCTCTAAACCTTAGTAAAATGTGCATTAGTACTTTTAATTAAAATAATTGATATAGGTTTAATTTAAAAGAGCTAAATATTTTTTTCTTATAACTTCCTTTTTAGACACTAAGTGTCTTAATAGTAGTCATTTAATGACACACACCCCCCCCCCCAAAAAAAAAAAAAAAAAACATAAACAAAATTGTTGGCGAACGTATTTCATTATTTTTATTTTAACATACAATCATCAAAATCAGTATTATTATTTTATTTTGTTATTATAGGTAGTCGTAATTATTTACTTCACAGTTACTTTTCTTACAATATCATAAATTTGGGTTCATTATTATGTGGCTAAAGTAATAATGGTATTTGATTGTTGGCATTAATGTTTTAGGTATGTATATGGAGTTAAAAAAATTGTGTAATGAAAAAAGTGCAATGTTATCTGGTGCTCTTCTCGTCGTGGGAGAAATTTGAAATTTGAACCATATAGGTTCCCTATATTGGTAGGTATCGCATGCTAAGTATGTGTTTAGGAGTTGAAATTCATAACCCTTCATATTTTTTAGTTTTGGACATTATTTTACATTTTATTTCGAACTTTTCCTATCATATTTTTCTTACAATAGCATTTATTTGGATTCTTTATTAGGCGGTTAAGGTAATGGCTAATGGTTATAATAATATTGTAAATCTGTAATTAACTCAGATTAAAAGTATGCTTAAGTTAGTTACAAACCTATATTGAGATTGACTATTCATATAAATATCTTGCAAATATTATAATATTTTAAATCACGATTATTAAATAATTCTTAAAGAATTTCAACTGCTAAATTTATAATTTGCATGCGATACCTACTAATATAGGGAACCAAAATTGATGATTTGACTATCAAAATTTTAAGGAAAAAAAGCTTTACCGGAATCCATTAAGAAATATAGTAGTTACTATTTGAAAAAATAAAGTTGATTTTGCTATTGGTACACATGCGTGCTTGAAAAATTTGAAATTGTTATGAAGAAATTGCTTGTTAAAAATAAAGAAACACGTCTTTTTTTCGTTTTAACGAAACTCTATATCATCTATCCATAATCGTTAAAAAAAACCCGCGTACAATGACATAAGATACACCCTATAAATGTATAATGTATAATGTTGATGTTTGCATGCTAAATATGTTTACATATAATTTGTATAAACTTAATTTGCTTAATAATTATTTTAAAATGATTACACCCGAATGTTTGTTTCCTATTACGATTAAAACATACATGAAACATATTTTTATCATAGATTAGGTGTAAAGACGAACTAACGTTAGTAGTACTATGTTACGCATTTATGTACATGCGTACAGAATTATTACATATTATTATGAAACGTTTTTATTGTTTAACAATTATACAAAAATACATAATTTCCAATATAAAAGGTATGTAAACAAATATCAAAGTGATATTAATAATTGCGAATTTGTGGGGGAAACAATATAGCTATAACAATTAATATCTATCAAAATTGAGTACACGTTGTATGAAAATAATTGTAAAATGAGAGTGGTGAGGGGGGAGTCAACAATATAACATTTTTAACATTGTCAAAAAAACCGGGCAAAAAAAATAAAAGTAAATATGGAAAAAAGGAACTATTGTAATTGAAAAATAAAGAACTCATGGGAGACTTGACATTTTCTCCAAATATATATAAAATATAAGAGTATTTTGTAGACATAAAATATTTTTCAAAAAAATTGGGTTTATTTTTAACAATTCTAAGGTATTTGAGAATGTACTATAATATTCCTTATACGTAGTTATAACTGGAATTAAATAAAACAGTGAAATAAGTTATTTATAAGTACCTAGGAACCTATTTTCTATTTTTGAATTTTTTTGTTTGAACTTTGCCTTAAGCTATTTCATGTTTTTAATTGTGGTCGTCTAGCATATGTTAAACGAATCTGAAATTATAACTACTACTCTTTGATCTATTTCGTGGTTATTATCTTGGTCAACCAGTTAGGATAGGTAGAAAGTTGTGCACGCTAGTGCTTTAGTGTAATTAGTTAGTATCTAACCATCATTGGTTTGATAGATATATTCTGGACAAAGTTTTTAATCTTTGCCTTCTACGTGCAAAAGTGATATTATACTAAAATATAAAACCTTGTACACCTACGACAAAATAAGACATTTGTAGCAGTGCTGTATCAACAACAGCCTACAAATAATACAAAATGTATAAATAATAATTTGTGTAAGAACTACAGTAGGTAGTGCGAGTATATTTAACTCTTTGTAGGGCACTTCAGACGAATACTTTTTAATGCTCGATTGGAATGGCAACACATTGAAGCTTGAAAATAATATCTCAATAATATATTATACTACTTGTACACGAGTAAATTTAACATAGGCAGGTACGGTTTTTTTTTACAATTTATTAGAGAAAACTACTTAGGAAAATTCTTATTGAAGTTTTCCTTATCTAAGTTGTGTCGTTTTTTAACATACAATCTAATGTACATAACTATGTATGCAATATTCAAATATATATTTCTTATGTTAAATTTTGTTTGTAAGAATATTTATATATACATTTTACGTACATTATAAAAAGAACAAACCAAACTAGAAAAAATTGAACACCGGTAGCTCGCAATAAAGGAGCAAAACCAAATCAGCTGGAGTATCATTTTTTTATGAAACATTAATGTAAATATTGCTATTTTAAATTTTAAATTACAATCTTTATAGTCAATTGAAATGGATTTATGTATCTTTCTTTAATATCCAGAACAAATCAATCTTTTGTTCCGACATTATTACAATAGACTTCAGAAATTTCATTTAAAATATGAACAAATCCATCGGATAATAATATGTGTAAGCGTACAATAATAACAATATGTGCTAATAAATTATAATATAATTAATTAAGATCTTTTTCTGTTTAAAAGTAGGTATATACGAGGGTATATTATATCGTATGAATTATAATATTTTGAAACAAAATAATATACATTTTATAATCCTTATTGACCATAAAACATTTTACTAAATCGTTTTTAATTGAATGCTTTGTATAAGTGTATAATATACACTTATACAAATTATGAAAATTGTAAGGCCTATGGAATTTAATACAACTCAATTACATACAGTGTTATAATATAATAAATAAAGTAGGTACTATAGGTACTATACTTAAAATAATCAATCAAAAAGGGTGAACATGATGTACCTTTAATATATTCTTATATTATATTATTTATGCCTTAATCAAATGAGAATAGGTACCATAGTAATATTAATTTATCGTTTGTTATTTATAGTTTGTGAATTATGAATGTAAATTATTTAAAGAATAATAACCAAAATATGTTAAAATATAGGAAATAATATTATAAATGTCAACTCAATCATTCTCTTAACTCGACTGAGGCATAACTACATAAGTCATAAAATTAGTATTAATAGTTTTAAAGTTATGTGTATTTTAGTTAGTGTTTGGAAAGAACGTCATTCATTTTTACTGAATGATACGTGGACGTCACTCGTTTTATTAAAATAGAACGTGAACATGAACGACGTTTATATTTTTAACGAACTTGATCGATTTTTAAGACGTTCAATTAATTTGCTCTTTAATTAATATATTTATAAAATTTATTAATTAATTGTATTATATAAAATTCTAAATAGTATTTTTATTTTTGGCTTGAGTTGTATATGTTTATAGGCTTTTATATTAATGGCTCGGTCAAACAGAAAGCGGGCTGCCCGTGCGGGCACTGTAAAATAATACTAAGACCGTTTGCCCGCCGCGGTCCGCGTACCCATAAACCATGACGGACGAAAAGTCTGGGTACAAAAAGTCCGGATTCATTTTTTGATTGCCCGACAAAAAGTCACCCTCTGTTTGACTGAGCCTTTACAGCAGGTAAATAATCATTTACCTGCCATAAAAAAAATGTATAAAAAATAAATGAACGACCCAATTAACGCGTTCATTTTTTGAAAGAACGTGAACGTGAACGCGTTCGTTTGAAAAAAACACGAACGTGAACGTGAACGAGTTACTTTTTTAAGGACCGAACGTGAACGTGAACGAGTTCATTTTTTTAGTGAACGTTCTGAACACTGATTTTAGTTAGGCGGTAGGAACATAATAATAATAATGATGGATCACCCCTATTTTCTTCAGCAAACCACCGACACTTAAAAAAGCTCGAAACACTCCATAACTCAGGTATGCGATAGGCATTCCGTTCCAGTCCCATTGACAGCATATCCAATATAGCAGGAGTACCCTATTCCTATCACTGAGATGGGCAGAGCAGAAAACTTTACTGGCAGCCAGAGTATATAGATCCCCACAAGGAATCTCCTCATCTCCCTTAAGGATATTTAAAAATCTACAAGATAAATTTGACCTAGACCAGATCATACCATCAACTATCAGTCTTCAGCCACCTTGGACAATTTATCTAGACATCAACCTCGATCTCCATCACCTCCCAAAAAAGACACAAATCCTAAAATATATAAACACTACTTCAATGAAATCATAGCTAAAGCCGAACCACACACACACATTTGCACCGACGCATCTATAACAGATCAAAGAGTCGGAGCTGCAGTCATATATGGCGCCATCGAAATTCAACTTAAATTATCCGACAAATGTTCAATATACACAGCTGAAGCCATAGCAATACTAGAAGCCATAAAATATTTCACACAATCCGTCGACGACAAACTATGTGTTATACTAAGTGACTCACTTAGTGCATTAACAAGTCTTAAAAATACAACCAACCCTACTGATATAGTAAGAAATATTCATAACTCCTGTCACATTGCACGGTCTACCGGAAAACACTTATCTTGCATGTGGATTCCCGGACATATAACAGGCAACGAAAAAGCCGACGAGGTCACCAAACTCTCGCACATGTCACCTAAAGCTATCACTATATCAGATTTCTCCTATACCAACGCAAGAAAATATATAAAATATTACACAATCAAAAGGTGGCAACAGTATTGGTCAAATCAAACAACCAAACTCAACGAAATTAAAAAATCAATAATCCCATGGCCTCCCCCTCCCGGATGTTCTAGAAGACTAGAAACAATTATAAACCGCTTGAGAATAGGTCATACTTCATGTACCCACCGACACCTTATGACAAAGGAGGATCCGCCCAACTGCACCACCTGTGGTGTCCAACTCACGATCAAACATATCTTCACCGAGTGCAGAAATAACCAACAAGATCGTATTGAAACCCTCGGAACCATCCGCCTACACGAAATCCTCAGTCCTGAAGCTACCGCAATGCAAAAATTATTTATTTTTATAAAAAAATCCACATTATATAAGGAAATTTAATTTGCATTAATTTGCATTTTTTGTAAATATGTTTTGTAAATATGTCATAATTATGTAATTTACTGTCAGACTAATGGCCAGAGCTGCCGCGGTTTTTTATGTCTAATAAAAAAAAAAAAATAATAATTACATTATTTACAAGCCATACTCTTTGTTTGAGAATCTGTGTAAATATTTAAAAATGCATTTGTACAATTTCACGATTTTTTTCAATAAAAAATGTATCTAGATGAATTAATTTAGATTAGTAAAAAAAATTATCTAGGATGAACGTTACCTTGTAACTATTTATCTAGATAAGATAAAAGATGAACAAATAATTATCTAGATATTCATCTAGATAAGTCCGAACACTGCATATTATTTATTTATTATTTGCTAGCAGAGTGTATGATTTCAAACATTAGGTAGCATTTAATAATATTGCCTTCCACCGTGGTACACAATCAAGTCAAATTAACCAAATTCATAATTTTTTTTTTGGTTGCAACTATGTTTTTTTCGGAGAAACTGCGATATAGTAAGTTCCACATGTCCCATCTCAATGCCAAGTTAATACGAAACTGGCACGCAAAATGTTTGTGTCAATATATTCAGTGACAAACTTAGAAAAAAACAAAGAAGAAAATGGCCCAGGACATTTAAAAAACATCAATCTTTGGGTATATGGACATGTATCATATTAAGTACTTACGTAAGTACCAGAGTCAGTTGATATATTTTAGACTTTTCGACGTTTATAACATAATATTACCTAAACGTGATTTTTAATAATTTTTATTATATTATACAAATATATAATTTATTATACACTTAGATTGTTATTCATGGTACTAAAGTCCTTTAAATAACAGACATCCATTGAACTAAGATTGATGTATTATCATGTTTAAAACATATTTTTTAAAATATCGCTAGAAAATTGATAGTAGAAACAATCGTGATTTGAAGCTGACAAACTAAAATTGGAATAATTCTAAATTATTATTGTAAAATAAAACAACTATTTCGAATTGAATACCTTAAATTATTTAGGCATTACCTATAAATAATTAAAGTCTATAAAACTGAAATTAAAAAGTCTTGATGTTTCATTTAAAGTCCCAGATATTTAATGCGTGTGGTGTTAATTTAAAAAAACCAGTATCTTTATATTTACCTGCGAGATTAATGTAATTATACATTCAACGCATAAGGACTTATACAGACTAAAACGATTGCCTATGCAGCACTGCTAAATAAATACCACTCAGCATTAAATGTTTTAATTTGAAGTGACGTTTTTCAGATGCAGAAAATATATTATTTAAATTTCCTTTTGATCAACAATAACAATGATATAATTTACAATTTGCAAAGACAAATCGTATCTCTCTATTGCATAAAAAGTTTTGCATATTTAATATTAAATATAGTATAATTAAGTGCACAGCGACCATCAAATAAATAAATAATTATTATTATTAATTAAGCACTTAAAAGTTAAAACTCTAAAGCATACTTATTTTAAAAAAAAGTTTTGTATGTACAAAATAGCATGTTAATTTTAGTTATTTTGACGAATTTAATCAATATTTTGAACAAACTCATATAACAAAATTAAAAGTGCCTAAGTGTTTTATATTTTTAAGTTTAAATAACTAACGCTTATGATAAATATTGTTTGAATTTTCAAGAACTTCTATGGAGTATTCATTTTTTTTTATCAACATCAATTGATTAAAACCAAACAATTTTAAAATTTAATACACCAATAAATATCAAAAACAGCTTAATCATTTTGAATATTACGTTTTTGATTGAAAGTTGTAATTTAAATGATAGAATTAACAAAAAATAACATTTTTAGAATTACCTAAATCAAAATAACAAAAAACGTTTGAGTTCAGTTGTTTTATTATACGTTATAAAAATTTTTACTTCATTCATAAAAAAATTATGTGTCATTTTGCTAATTTTTTTTTAATTTCCAGTTAGCAAATAAAATCTTATAAGTCTAAAAAAAAGTCAACAATTAATCGTCTATAAATAATACAAAAACAGCAATAATATTTGAATAATTTTTTTATGTCTAGAAAATTACTATATCAATAATTATTAAAAAATCCGAGTATCTACATTAAAGTTATGAATTTTTGAATTAAAACAAAAAATTAATAAAATCTATAAAAAAATCTAAATTTTTTTTTTTTGTTTTTTCCCGATAATTGTGAATAATACTTTACTTAACTCCTATTTAGATCTTCTCCACTATGTGTACCAATTAGTAAATTAGTATTTTATTAATAAAAAAAAATTCCTTCTAGAAATCACAAATTATCATGGGTGACAAAATAAAAATAAATACACATCATCAATGCTCTCAGCGTTGTGTTTAGAATCTAAAATTTAGAAGTATAAGTGTAAAACTGAATTTTTTTTAATTAATATTAATAATACAATTGTGTATAATTGAAACCACGTAATAGGTAGGTATTCAATTATATCAACTAAATACTTAGGTACAATAGTCAATAATGATACAATAACAATTTAAATCTATCAATTATGGATCAAAAACAGTTATTGGTTTTTGAAATTACAGTTGACACAAAAAGTAACTTCACATTTTAAGTGAAACACGGTGTGCCTACTTTTTGAATGACATTGTTTGTCAAGACAGCACTGAATCGAATTACTGGCATATTTCTTCATCTATGGAAACAGTTGCATATATATAGCATATAAATATTTTAGTTCATACAAATTCCTCAAACATTTTATTGCATATTTAAATGTCTTATGATTGGAAAACGTATTTATAACTATTTCTATAACTAAGATGAATTATTGAAAATGTGGTCTCCTAAGTACATTTATAAAGCAATAGTTAATTATATTTATTGATAAGAATATAATATAATAATATTATAAGTACATACTATTATTAATATTAATTGGGACCTTACCTTAAAATGTAAATACCCTTTCTAGCTTTGTACCTATATATTACTTATATGATCTATAGTGTATTTTTAATTTATTCGTTTTTAAATATTTACTAAATTGTTCGAAACACCATCGGTGCCAACGATTGTGAATGTTTTGAATACTTTTATATTTATTTAATTTTTTTATTAGGGCCACTAATCACTTTGTGCATCATGTAAAACAACACGAAATTAATTTTTAGGTGTGATTTATTTTTTTTTTTGTTTTACTTACTCTTATTGAAATACTTTCAATAATTACTTGTACAACATTGTATGAACTAATGAGTTCATATTGATTTGTAATGTAATGTTAAATTTAAACGCCTGACCTTATTTTCTGTAGAAAATCTTTGATTATAATGCTTAACTACCTACACAGAAAAATGTAGTGTTTTTAATAAAACACTGTAGCCCTTCCTTTTAGTATATTTACTCGAACAAAGACGATTTATTGTATTTGTTTAGTCAGTCACCTACTAATATTACTACACACTATATGCTTAGAGTTCGAAAAAAAAAAAATGTTGAAAAAATAAGTGTAGTGAATAATAGTCGTGTACGGTATTGTGTATTTTTAGTGAAAGACGTTCTATATAAACTTATACGGGCAATCAATTTTACAGTTTGACAGTTGCGTACACGGAGGTTTTTTTACACGGTAAGAGCTGAGATTTATTTAGCGAGGCAGTAAGGTCGGATCTACTAATATTACACGCGTATGCAAGACAACGTTTTGCAATTTTACTACTTCGCATATTATCATTGTTTAATTTATTTTTTTTCATTATACTTGGAAATTATTATTATTATTCCAATAGGAAGTACTTATTGATAAATAATTATTGTGCTATAATATAATTAACTACAATACATTTGATTGTAAGTAAATCATAGCATAATATTATTTTGGAAAAGTTAGTATTTTTTTTTTTTTTTTTTAATTAAACTTACTATATCCACTATGTCAATAACTATAGTAATAGTGGTCGTTTACACATTTTTTTATTTTAAAATTAACGACAAAAGTGTTTTTATAGGATATTTGTAGGGATAATTTATGATCAACGAATGTAAAATAAAAATGTACATATAAATAGGTATTAAATTATTATAAAACTCAAATACGTATCAATTGAAATAACCAGTGAATTTAAATTAATAAATATTTTTTGATTAAACCTCTTGTAAAATAAAAACCTAACCGTTGATAAATATTATTTACGACAACTTCCCCATTGTACTATAGTGTATGATATTATTTTAAAGTAATATTTACGACATTTAAATGTGGTCATTTTAGATAAACTAAGTTTTTAATTATACCTACGTTCTAATTTTGCATTCACTTCCGCATTTGAATAGATTCTTGCCACAATTAAAACGTGTTTGAAACCGGGCGCAAGATTCTATAATAATATACAATATTATAGTGGCGTTGATTAAAAATATATAAATAAATGTATTGCTGCAATACGGCCATAATGTACTCAAATAATAAAAACAAATTGAATTTAAATAAAAGGGACCACATCAGTCCGTGTTTTAAGGAGAAAATATTGGTGAATCGTTATTTGGGTATTTTGGTTACTTGTCAGCGTATGACAAGTAAATCAATATTGGCTTAATATGGAGATTGTATCGCCCGTAAAATGAATTATTTATTTTAAATCGGTGAACAACCGTATGCGCAGGTATTCCACTGTATTTATTATCCGGTGATTTTAAGCCACTTAAAAAGGAATGTATAACAATTAATTATTACTTGGAAATTCTCTGAAACTTAGGTTGGGTGCGATTTAATTTTAAAAACGGATTTTAATTAATTTAAAGAGTTCCTATTTTTAGTCCAATTGATTTTATACTAAACCTTACTTCCATTAAAATACTGTAAACTTTGAATCGAAATCTGTTTTCAAGAGTAAAATCCATAAAACAAAAGCCCTACAAATTTGTCAAGTGAAACGGTATATACAGTTAACAACGCCTTTTGATATAATGACAGAAGTTATGTGTTTTAATATAGTAGTGAATGTGTCACCAGAACCTTTATTGTATTATAGTACGACGAGGTGATCGAGGACGTGTGATCATAATTTCATCATTAATATATATATATACATTATTTATTATAATTTATCTAAGTATCATATTATTGTAATATCATCGTCGGTTACAAAGAATATTTAAAATACAATTTTGATAATATTTAATCTATAGTTTTATATTTTTGTAAGTCTTGTTACCTGTGTTCCTAGTCGCAGAAGAAAAAAATAACACGACTATGATATATCTGCTCTGAAAAAAAAATCACCTACCTTACAAAGATTGATTTATTGTATTAACATGTATATTCCACACACAACTTGTGCAGTGTATTATTATTGGGCTGTTGGGGGTTAGGTAACAGAGATTATCTAGTGAAAATGACAGAATATTAAATATCCCTGCCTACAATAATATTATACAACACGTCATTCTTTTATTCTGTGGCTGCAAGATTTGCTCAAGAAATATTATTTCCACCTACCATCGACAGTGGTACACGCACGCACGTCTCTACTATTTGGCCCCGAGCAGTGGACACGTGCCACGGTGGCGTTTTGTTATTATGATTATGATTATTATTGCGACAGCCAGTCTTCCCGGATAAGACTTACCCGTACGGTGGTGAATTTATTGTTGGCGGTTGCGTGCTTATGCTCAAAGCTAGCGGCGAGAATTCATAATATATAATAATAATATGCAGTGACAAAATATTCATTACAAAACATACATAGTGATTCACCTCATTTTATCCTTTAATTATGCGTTTATTCAAATTATTATAATTTTTGGAATTCTTATAAGCAGTATTCCGTCATACTTAAATATACTTAACATTTGTATTTAGTCATTTAAGGGGTACTCCTTATCCTGTGCCGATACAAACTTATTTTTCCAAACGATTATTACTTAATTTAGTAAGTATCTGTAAATAATTGAACAAATTATTATTTTTTTTTTTTTATTAAAAAACTAGGAAATCAAATAAAAGTGTAATTAAATGATATAATGGGGAAAGAGTATGCTTGGTAAATTGTTGTTGTGTGCGAGTTTTTAGACTGAGAGAACTATTGTTTTCATAGATATTACAAGCAATTTACTGAAGAATCTAAAAAGGGCTTTCTAAATCTGTTGTAAATTAATAACTTTCTTATCGAGATAATGTTCGAGGTGTAGGGTGAATAGTATGTACGAATACAGTAGAGGTGACTTCTCATGGTAGGGTAGGACGATCTTGGAATTGCTTTGTATATTTTTTTTCGGGGTTTAACGTGGCTCATTAAAATATAATAATATAATATTATCGTTTTTATCTGAAGATTCAATTAGACACCTCTCCTAAAAAGGTAAACGCTTTTATATAGACATTTAAAGTATACATTTTGACAAAATTCAATATTATAAAGACGGATAACGAGTTTAGTTATATTGCTGTAATTCAAAAATATTTTGTCCGTGAGGATTTAATAAAAAGTAAGTATAATATTTAGTTTATATACAAGACGACATTTTAGAAACAATTATATTGATTTTTTGGCATCATAGTTTATAGTTTATACCATAATATCACTATAAGCAAAATTAATTAACATAATAATTAATCTCAATATATTGTATAATATAATAGCAGGCTAAAATAAATCGTCTTCGCTCAGCATAATTGTACATATTCGATGACTATGATATCAATTGAATTTAAAATTAACATTTTAACATATCCATTATAGTTACCTACATAATGACGAGGTACACTCGACTCCTACAGTAGAAGTCCTCCGTACAGGTGTGCTTTATTTCTAAAGCCCAGAAAATGTTTTTTGCAATTTTTAAAATATAAATTACTCAAAATTATTAAAAGTTGATAGGAAATGTTTATAAATTATTATTTTTTTTTATGAATGAGTTAGTTTTCATAAAATCATAATTCAATCTAAGTACTGAATAAAAATTGGTTACGAAAAATCGGTTATTGTGTTTAGATTTACGCTGATTACGTATTACAAGTAGGGTTATGAGTATGAAATATTTCACATGAAATTTTCACTTTGAAATATTTCAAAATTGAAACTTTCACCCTCCTTGAAATATTTCAATGAAATATAGAAAAATATTTTTTTTTCAAAATGTTGTGTTTTTTGGTATGTCCATAATAAAGTCATAATTATATGGTCACACTGATTTCATATTTATCATCCATATGACAATATCAGCTAATGAAGTATAAATAAACATAGAATATTGTATAAATAAAATCATGATAATATCTACATTTTCTTCGCCAATAACGGAAATAGAAATACCGCTACCGCATATTCAATAACACCATTGGCCATTGGGTATTTCAGTATTTGTGACTTGTGTGTGTTTGTGCTAGCGAGTAGCATACATTAAGATTCATATTGTATAGCCATATAGGTATATTATACTTATACACAAAGGCAATAAATATCTACCTTACTAAGTAAAAATTAACTGTATTTCTTACTACAATTTAAAAAAAATATATTTTATTTAATTTTTCATTAAAATGAAATATTTCATGAAACTTTCATGAAATATTTCACAAAAATAAATTTCATGAAATTTTAAAACCCTAATTACAAGTTATAGCCAACAGTGTTTATGTGACGAAATCGTCTTTGTATACCATGATATTGTATTAGTAAACAATACATATTTCAGAATAAACATGCAATAAGGGCTACAACTACAAATTCAATCAGAGATTTATATTCATCTACTTCAGTCCAGTGTGTTTCCTGTTGGATGGTCTTTGTCGAACGCTGTATATATTATATTATATTAAATATAATTTACTTACGAGTTAATTTCAGTAAACCACTCTAAACTTGTATAAATTATAATATTAGATTGTTTATAACACCTTCACTAGATATACGTATAATATATTAAAGATGTATTGTTGTTTGTCTGTTGTCGTACGCTTCCGTGTCGAGTGAATATCATCGTGGACACAAACGATCATAGGTAAACAATAAAAATAGAACAATCATAAATTACAGGTACACTATAGTATAGTAATACTGCCTGTACTCACTGCCTCTAAGATAGAGATACAGGATATTAAGAAGGTCAGGATTGTAAGTTAATAATGCCGAAGTAACGTCACATTACAATCTGTCTACTCGTATGTAATTATATCGATGGCTAAAAAGTTCAGACTCAAAATGCTATGGAATCAAAAAAGTAGATACACTCGTCACTCACACAAGGGGAGCGCGTATAAATACAGAAAATAAAGTAAAAGAAAGGAATTTATATAGAGAAATATGAAGATAGAAAAATAGTATAATATAAGTATTATATTATCGAACCGTATTTTTATAGAAAATCAAAGTTATAGAACAGTATGATAAAATAAGTACAATTTTACAGAAAACATTTTATTACACAAATATGTCTAAAGAAAGCAAATTTAACTGAAAAATATTTTCACAGAATGAAAATTTCATAGAAAAATATTTTTACCAATAATAATTTCATATAAACCAAATGATAGCAATTTAAATAGAAATATTCATAAATGTTAACCATCGAAAATGTATCTGTAAAAAATTATTTTGGCTGATAAATATTTTCAGGAAATAGCATTACTATGTACAAATATTTTAGAAAAAAAAATATTATTTAACAAATTTAAAAATAGAAACATAATTCCATCAAAAATATAATTCCAGAATAGCATGAAGTTAGAAAAATGGTTTATCAATGTGCGGGTAGAAAGCACTAGTAATATTATATTTAAATCATTATTCTCCTAAATAAAATATGCCACAATTAAAGATAGTACTATCACTAATCTGTGTTACCTACTATTGATACCTTAGATCAGCGGTCGGGTTGTAGAATGGGCCAAATGTAATTTTTGAAAATTATTTGCGGGCCGCATACATTTTTAATTTTTTTTTAATAATATATTGTTAGGAAAGGGTATTGTAGGAAAAAGTGAAATGAATGACATAAATGTTTTTCTTGGATTTATAATAATAATTTTAAATTTAAATTTATAGTTTATTTTATACAAAATACAAATCATTCATATTATTAGACTAGTATATTAAATTTAAATATTTTTTAAATTATTAGATTAATATTGAAATTTATATAATTAAAATTAATTTATTTGATTTAATGTTGTTTTGATGTTGATGTACCTTTCTGTTTCTTTTATAATTTTGTTTATGTGTTTATTGTCCAAATGCATATCACTCAAACAATTTCTGTATTTGTTTTTTATAAATGTTACCTTACTAAAAGCAGCCTCACATAAATATGTCGATCCAAAAAATTTTAGAATACCTTTTACATTTGATAAAAAAGGAAGGATATTGATGTTCCTCAAGTGTATTCCAAAATTCCATTGTATTATTTTTACCATTAAAAATATATTTTATAGAATTTTGGATTTTAGAATGAACAATTTAATTTTAGTGTGGGCCGCACTAAAGGGCCGCATGCGAGCCATAGATCATATACTAGTAGGTATATGATCTAAGATATAAAGGTACAATTTATTTGTAAACTACGCATAAAAATAGGTACTTACATTTTAATAAAATTTTAAAGATTCTAACCATCAACAAAATAATTATTCTAATTAAAATGTAAAGGGCATTTGATCCATTTTATTAAAATTAAGTTGATACGTAAATTGGCACTGCGTCACCTTTAGTAGCTGCAGTTAAAATAACTGTAACAGAGACCCCATTGTCACATCACAACTTGAACTTGAACAAATAAAAATAATTTAAGAGCTACTATGTAATTTTTAGGCTCCTTTATTTAAAAATGTCATAAGTAGGTACTACTCATATACCTATAAACTAATGGACTGCACCTCCCTCACCACCCAGCCATCACTGAGTGGCGCCAATATAGAGTGAGTGAGAAAGAACCATAGACCTATAAACTAAGAACGAAGAGAGAAAAGAGTGAAAGAACATAAAGGGGGTAATCATAGACGTATACTGTATTTCCCTCACGTTCTCTTTACTCTTTTCATACCCCTGACCTCTCTCTCTAAGCGCTGTCCATTAGTTTATAGGTCTATACTCTATGGTACTACTCAAGTGCTGGATTTATCTATTTTAAAATATGTTAATAATGATACCTATAAAAGATTAGAAATTGGATTAATAGGTGATAAAAAACAAAAGTACATTAATATATCATCATACTTTTGTTATCCAAAATATGTAAAAAAAAAAAATAAGAGTACAAAATACATAATACCTACGGTATTACACTAGTATAGAAATTATGTTTTAAACACTTATTTATCATTGTAAAATGAAATAAAATACCTTGTTTTAAATGTTCAGGGATTTTTTCATCAAGTCTATCAAATGGATATTTTAATGAACTGTAACTTTTTTT
>NC_042493.1:12860129-12863204 GCF_005508785.2 Acyrthosiphon pisum
ATATAAAAAAATATATAAGAATTATATAATTATTAAATAGTTTTATAGATGGATTATCATAAAAATACTAAATAGCCGTAAGCCGATGTTGATCCTACGCATATAGTATAGGAGTTGGATGCTTGGACAAATGGTCATCATTTACCACATGTTAATTTATTTATCATGATAGCATAATAATATATTATAAAATAAATTACACTAATTGGTATACACTGCATTAAAGAAATATTTTAATTGTATTACTTTGAACGTGAACAGTGTTATTCTGTTAGCATTTTGATGTAAGATTGAAACGGAACAAGGTGTAATAGTGTGCCACCGCTTATTAAAAGTATGAACACGTTGGTTTTAAGCTGTATATGAGTAGTTTTTATTTCTATGCAAGTTATTCGGTATTACATACTATTCGGGATGGAGTTATGTCGTCGGACGCAACCCATCTTGGTGGTACATGGACACGGTGGTAAATATTACTACATTAAGAAAGGTATATGTCTTAAATATTACAGTATAATGGTGGAAATGGTGGACGGAACAGGTTGGTTGAGTCAGGCCCGCTCAGACAAGTGGCGTGTAATCACAACCTCTGTTTGGGTATAGTGCGGCCTAATCAGGCACGCTTGTGCCAGCGACTTTTTACCCACTTTTTATATCGCACACAACCACAATTGATTAATGTTCAATAATATAAATATTGTGCTCTGTATATTACTAGGACTGCAATGTGGTTCGCTGATTGCAAGAAATTGAGCTGAGCGAGTTAAACACACCTAAGCTTATTGAATTTGTTTTTTGAATGACATGGATTTGATAGATTCTGATAACTGAAAAGGTACAAATTAAGAAGACACTATTGTTGGGATATGCTTTTGTTCGAGGAAGCGTTTTTACTCTCAAATATAACTCTCAAACATTTATATTTAATAAATTTTTCTTAAATATTACAATTGACAAATAATATGGCTAAATATATTAAGTTAAATACAGAGATGAGGAAGAAGGCGAAGAACAATTTTGAGAAAGAATTCTTTAAATTAATGAACAATGCTGTATGTTGCTTTATACTATTTATTATATTTATCAACATTTTATTTTTACAGGTAAAACTATGCAGTCTAAAAGAAAAGAGATGAAAATGGAGTTAGTGTCATGCGAGAGACGACTGCAGAAGTTGATTAACAAGTGTACATTCAAGCACTGTACAAATTATAACGAGAACGTGAATGCTGTCGCTTTGGAAAATAAAATTATTAAAATGAACATTTTTCATATGTTTGTTGAGGCTAGACTTGAACGTGAATGTCGATGGGCATACAGTGCATGGAAAACGTACACCTGCATGCTTCTTTTGATGTACCAGAAAATTACGTTTTGCGGAGAATACCGACGGGAACTTTACTCATTTAAACATATTTAAAATGATTGAAATGAAAACGAGTGAAAAGAATAAAGTGTTTAAAAATTAAACACAGACAAATAAACACACTAATAAAAATGAAACACTTAGAAAAATTGAAAATACTGATGAGTAAGGGCTGTGAAAACACGGAGAGAACGAAGGCAAAGCGTGAGTAAAGGTATGGGTGTCTAGAACAGACTGACTCTGTCTTGGCGGACAACGGAGCGAGTGTCCAGAAATCTGAGCATTTTTGGTGGGAGTAGCATTTAAAGCCGTGGGTTATCAAAATATTAATTGGGTACATCAATATAGATTTCAAACTATTTTAGAAACCATTGTTTAGTCGGAACAATTCCAAGAATTGACCTGCGTGTGTTGTCAACAACCCAACGAAAGGCATAACGGTGCAGGTCGCTGCGTTAACAATAGGAGATACCTTTCTCGGTGATTGAGTTATAATATATTTCTAAAGATAATAGTTACTATCATAGTAAGAAATTTAACCATATGCTACAATCAAACAAAAATAGTTAATAACATACTAGGAAATGTCATCGCTATAGATTGATATTTATAACTTAGCTCGTATAAAATTCGTCTCGGGTTATAGAACGTGTTGCGGACAATCATTTAAGTATTACATATATGGATAAAGGTTTATCTTTACAAATCTTGAATAATAGTTGATATGATGCAGGAATGTTGTTTTTTCCCTCAAATGTATTACTTTGTCTGTTATCCGAGAGTTTGAATATAAGACAGTTAAGTACAATATCATGATGTGTACAATAATATGATTACTCACTTGATAACTCAATGACTGATATATTGATTAGTAGTGTGCACAATAATATTGTACATGTGCAATAATATGGTATACGTACGGTAATATGGTGTGTGTACAATAATATGTCTTTGTCACGGTACGAGTCGGGCGGTGGGTGGGTGGGGTGGTAAAATATACGTCACGCACGTATGCGACCGGTCGGCGGCGGAGGTGGAGGTGGAGGCTCAGCAAGGCTCAGGGGCGGCGGGCTCAGCAAGGATCAGCGGCTCAACAAGGTTCAGCGGCTCAGCAGCTCAGGGGCAGAACTTCCCAAATCATACTACTATTTATACATAATATAACAATATCAATTGAGAATTTTATGAAGTATAAAGTATTGTAGCATGTACCGTTACCCACAAAAATGACGCGCGACTTTATTACACCTGCGATCAATTTACCGTGATGTATTTTCATAACACCATTCTAATATCATGTTTATTTTTAATTTATGCTTGTTTAAAGTTATTTAAATATTCTACGATTTATATCATATATGCACTTGGAACAACCATTAACTTATATTAATAAAAAAAACACCATCTTGGGTTCTTTAGAAAATTGAATAAAACTATTAATTTAATAGGTATTTTTTCTTTATACTTTTGAAGGGGTAGTTTATTGTGATTTTTAGGTATTCATCAAAGAAACTTTTATATTTGATGCATTTGAATATTATGAATATTTACTTATTTCTAAGTCACTTGCAGTATTGTTTGCTTGATAATCTTATTTTATTTTTTTATTTTTTTCTACTTATTGTATAGTAAAATAATATACTGTTATTTTCCTCTAATATTTTATAGTACATGAACAATTCCTCATGAGTATTAAATGTAATACAAAA
>NC_042493.1:12863254-12864783 GCF_005508785.2 Acyrthosiphon pisum
AAAAGCCAATCTGTAATCGTAGTTTAATGGTCAATGCTTAATAAATATATTTTCTACAACTTTAGTTAAACGTAAGAATTTATACATTGGTTAGCCTTTAACAAAAGTTTAGTTTTAAATATATGATATTTAATCTATTTTAAATGTTTATTGATATTTTAAAAATTTATTTATTTTAAGTATTTAAAAATAAATATTTAATAAAATGTTATGCAATATTTATATGTACACCTTTAAACTTAAACTAAAACTCAATGTTTATATAAGTTTTAACATTGAAAAATGCTATGTGGGGTATTGTATAAATATATAATTTACATATTCAACTGTTGGAATTATAAAAAAAATATTCTACCACCTTTGCAACACTAAATTTAATTTTTATATTTATTTATTTAAGACCCCAGCAGCCCATATATTATTATGATACATCATATTCATGAGGGTACGTACTCTGCGTCCACGACTGTCACACATAGTACCTACATATTCCATTTCCATATTTAGTCAATTTTGTTTATTTACTTATGTATTGATTAATTTATTATTATAAAACATTTGATGTGCATAAACAATGGACATCTTGTGGGAGAATCAATAATTTTTAATTTAATTTGTTTTATTGATATCCAAAAATTAAATATATGACTAATTGTGACCTGTGTTTTGTGATTTCATAATTGTATAATATTTATTAGTATAAAATCATAGAATAAATCAAATGAACGATATAACAAATCTTCATATAATTTTACAACCGCATTGGGGATAATTCACATAAACATTTCATGTGAATTTGTGTGTTACCGTAAAATGTCTTATGAGAAACATAATTTTGATTTTTAGTAATTCACTATAAAAATTAAAAATTGAACATAATATTTTTTATTATAATATATAAATATCTAAAATAAGCCTAAAATTAATCTAAATAATATTTTTAATTTTCTTGTGAATAGAAAACCATAATTTACAATTTATTAGAATGTTTCAAGTTTCTTCGATTAACATTTTTTTAATAACAAGTTATAATAACAAAATAACAATTATCGTTATCGTAGTTAAAACATTAATACAGCTACGTTTTAAATCAAAATGTTAATTAATTCTTAATTTTAACAAAAAATGCCATTAATAAAAGTTATGAGAAATTTCTATTAAATAATCTAGCCTATTAGGTGTTAAAATAAAAATTATTATACATTTTTAACCAAACCATTATTTACACATCATATTCTTAATTTCTACGAAGTTTTAAAACCATTTAACTTTAAAAAATTATAAAAAAATTATACATTTTAAAAATTGTTTTAATTACTGTAAGAGAAAATTAGGAGGAATCATGTATTAAATTATTAATCTTTTTTAGTCACAATATATTTTGTATATTGTTTGGTATAGTAAATTCTATTGTAAATACATGGTGCAAAATTCAAGTATCTACAGTAGTTATTAATTTGTCAATTAGAACAAAAATAGACTTGACAAGTTCAAATCTGTTTTTAGAATTCTTATCGCTTCACTAGATC
>NC_042493.1:12864883-12876336 GCF_005508785.2 Acyrthosiphon pisum
AATTGGTATATGTTGGAATGAAAACACGTATAAATTCCTAAGTTCCATGTGTATTAGACAAAGACAGAAAATAACCACCTTTAACTTTGTTTATTCTGATTATTTTGTAATTTACTGGACATTTTCTACCCTTCGAAGTAGCAAACAAATTCCTAAAACCACTTTCAACGTTGAAATTGTTAAACTCAAAATGTAAAACTAGATAAAAATATAATATTTGGAGAAATATGCACGACTACAAATTCAACCATGAATGCGAAGTTTTGGGATTATTATTTTTTTGACCGTGCAGAGATACAATGTATCTAATAAGGTCGCATTAAAAGTATGAGTAACAAAATGTTCGGTTTGCATTATGTAAAGCTGTGGTACATATTCTATATAGTATTTCATCCGAGTTTATAGTTAATACCCTCTTTTAAACCACAACGATAATGTGTGTGTGTGTGTGTGTGTGTGTGTGTGTGTGTGTGTTAGTATACTATTATACGTAAAAGTTGTTCGACGTACACTTGGTTTAAAAAGTTTTCTATTCCCGAGTGACTTGGCAATATGCGTTGCCTTAAATTAATGCAATGAGTTCTCTAGATGCTATTTACATTAGAATATATTGATGCTTATATTTATATTAATATCATGGTTAAAGATAGGTTGTTGCTCAAAAGCCATGGTATCTCTAACTTACTGTAATAATTATTATAGACTATAGTACTTATATTTTGCGTTTATATACTAATAAGTAATAACACAAATAGTTCAAAATCCCTACACTCCCGTCTCTGACGTAGGAGTAGTATGCATAATATACAGACGCCTACACTTCAAACCTCTGACCCACTCAAATTCACTTGCCAAAGGGCTGTAATCTAAAAATATTACAAGCTTCCGTAATTTTCTTTGTAATCAGAATACCAAAATAAAAAAAAAAATAAGGAAAAACGGAAAAATTTACCCATAACTAATATTATCGTCATGATAATTTTAATAAACAATTAATATACTTTGTTGTAATAAATTAAGAAAAAACCAGTAACCATATATTTTAAATGTTCACTATTTTAGCATTTTCTGTACGCAGCTATAGTATAATTTTTGATGTATTTATAAACAATTGCAAATGTTGGTATATTTTTAGTGTTTTCTCTATACAAACATGGAGATCATAGACGCAGGGGTGGACTTGCCATTTTTCCGCCCCTAGGCATTACAACACTAGCGCCCTTTACATTGGCGTGCTCCCACGGTGGAGGGTGGGGTGGGGGCAATGTTCCATGAAATAAACTATAAAAATTGGATGAAATCTATAAGATTTCTGAGCAGTATGCACTATGCAGGAGACGGGCGACAGTGCCAGCGTCGCGCGTCGTCGCAATGTTTATTATTATTAATTACTTTATCAAGACACCTGATTTCCAGAATTAATCCCAGTATTCTAAGAATTCCGAGTGCGGGGTGAGGCGGTTCAATCCAATTTTATTTACTTGCTAAGAACTGTGCGAGCGGTCCCCCACCTAGCTAGTAGAGCGGCTATAACAATGTACCGGCAGCCCGAGGCAGTATATTTGACTGCCTTGCCTGGCGTTTTGCGCATGCGCCATTCACAATATTGTATGTGTTTACGCCGCACACCCGTATACCACCTCCCATGCATTAACATAGTCAACGCCGGTGCAACTGCCTCGTCGAGTGCCGATATCGAGCCTCTAGCTGTGGTGGCGCGGCGCAGCGCGCGCTGGTAGCAGGATTGAACCCAAACTGCAAGGTTAGGTATTATAGCTTATGAATTAAAACGTTACTACGATGGGGCTACGAGAGCCATTCTCCTTTTTCATGCAAGATGTACCTATACAAAAAAAAAATAATATCAAATATAAATTTAGGTAAATATAATAAATTATGAAATTTTGAAAAACTAGAAAGTAAAAATTAACTAAAAAATTGCGCCCCAATACATTTTGCGCCCTAGGCACGTGTCTTGGTGGCCTATGGGTAAATTCGCCCCTACGCATAGACGTATAAACTAATGAACTGTGTAGTGCGTAGTACTGTAGTAGAGTGAAAATATGAAGAAAAAAAAGGGGAAAATGGAAAGTAGGAATAAAATGTAATAATGGTAAAAAAAATGATACCAAAAGTATGTACATATAATATTATGGGTATACGTCGTGTTCTGATATTATTTAACGTTGATTAGTGCTATTATTTTATTAGTTTAAAGGGTACATATGTATATAATTATTTTCTACTTTATATATTTCGTATCTTATAATATGGATAGGTATTATGTATACATTTATTATGAAATATTATAATTTGTTTAGCTGGGTATGTAGTTATTATATTCGTGGATACGTGGTTGAGTTCGATATTCGAAGTCACTGCGGCGTTAATACGTATATAATACGTGTTTTGATTTGTACATATGTAACACTTATATAGTATATTACGTGATACTTTTCTTTGGGCTCTATATATGGTATTGATATGACTAGAATATAATTTAAGTTACAAAGTACTCAAAATGATGCATATGGTTTAAATAATAATCTTATCTGATACTCCTGCCTAAATATTATTAGTCTTTAGAGATTATTACGTTCGACGTCACCATATAAGACCTCTTATGGACATAAATAACTACTCAAACATAATCTAACCTATGAATTTCTCTTAAGTAAACCTACGATTAATATGTACTATTTACATGGTGGACACTGTGATAATGATAATAGGGATAAGCAGGTTTTTCACTATATATCTTATCGTGTTGTCACGCACACTTTTATAAAATGTAATAAACAAGTTATTGTTATAAGATATATTATGAAAATATGTTGTATGGTTTTATCCTTGTCCAATTAAATAAATAATAAATAATAATAATAATAATAATTATTATAATTATAATTATAAAATATTCAGTGTATTATAATAATATAACAATTATAAATAATAACAGACAGTATTAAGTTTGATGGAAATAAAAATTAACAAGTTCATTTGGTGAGTAGTACAAGATAAGTAACAAAGCGCATACAGATGTTCGAATGACTTTATAAATAGATACAAGTATAAATGCATTTATTTAAATGCCAAAAAATATATCGCAGTGCATACTGCCGTGGACGTTGTGTCTTTAGGCTGCTTTGAAACTCGCTGGCTTCCTTCGACAGACTGGCTTTCGTTGACAGACTGGTGACCTGGCTGCTGTGTCGATTTTGTCACATCCTTATATACATATATAAATGTTTGTGTATGCCTTCCTTGTCGGTGTGTATCGATTGAACGTAATGTTAAAGTATTGACTTTTCATATTTTTAAAATATCATTGTAACAATATAACACGCTCTTAGCCTTGTATTAAATTTCAAAGTTTTTTTACATTTGAGATTCATATAAAAAAAAATAAAAATTGAAAATGAAAATGTCCTGAGTTTTTGGTTTTTTTTCTCCTGCGCTTTTGCTCTTTTCGCTCTCCTGATATGGTAAAAATATATCAGGAGCTTTGTATTAAATTTTCAAGCATTTTTACCCAACAAATAAAATTTTATTGACAATTATAGAAAAAAAAACTAAAAAAATTGAAAACTAACAATGTCCGTAAACAGCTCAAAAAGAGTCAAAACATTTTCAACATTTTATGGTGTAGAGGGAATGAAAATATAAATTATAAAATTTAGTTTTTTCAAAAAATAATTAAATCTACCATATTACTATAAGAAAAATAAATATTACTAATAGCATTATACAGTCAAATATCCTTAGAGACTGAGCTGACAGTCTACGCTCAGAATCGTTTGTTCATGTGTGATGGTTTATTTTTCATTGAATTAAAATTTAACAGATCCATTACTGTGATCTACTACCTACGAAATGGAGAAGTGTAATACTCGACACCTACTGTATAATAGAGTGTGTTCCCCGATTTTGTATATTAATATCATCGTCATTTAAATATGATATATTTCTTTATGCATAATAATAATACGTCGATATGATTTAATAATAAAATCATAAAAAAATATTATTGTACTAATTTTCTCTCTAGTATACATTATGTTTATTCACGTGTAAAGTACCTACACTATAATAATATACATTATACAACAATGTGTAAAATATTCAACATTTTCACAACGACATAACTATTTATTCTTAGTATGTGATATTACATAATACGAAGGAGTAATATGCATAAGTACCTAGTTATTTTTTATTGAAATGTTATAATACCTGCTTTAGTAAAAAGCTAGTATAATGCTGTTATTGCTTGCTAGTAAAACGCATATAATAATTCAAGTTTATTACGATGGTATAAAATGCTGACACTAGAAAAAAAAAAAATAATAATACAATAGTTGTTTAAAAGGATCAATTTTAAAGAGCTATAGTTTCATACGAGTATAGTTTGTTGTAGACAACCATTATTTTTTTTGTTTACAGTTTTGAAATGAATGCCATATACACTTATAACACAACGGATCATTTTCCCTCGTTTTTTAATCATTGGAGAATTATTAATTTTTTTTGCAAATTTATGATACATTCATAATAAACTTACACTATTTACATTTACTACCACAATAACTGTGGTTATTGTAATTATTACAAGATGTTTAATATCCATATCACTGCGTACAACAAACAATGTGATGTGTTCGGTAATACGAACTAAAATACTTATTATCACTGTACCACTTTAGGGGTGATTACTCCAGATAAACATCGGGATGACACATTTTCAATTAATTTTTAGCATTGAACTGAAGGACCCAGATAATGTACAATTGAGCAAAATTATGGAGCAAGAATATTTGCGATTCCATATAAAACAACAGGTGATATAGCAAGCCAAGAGCAATATATTAAAGGCACAACTGGAACAGCAAAGAACGTACAGTAAAAAAAAAGAAAAGAAGCGAAAAAATATAAGTGATTTGGTAGCCATTAAAGGTACCCAATTCTTGCTTTCCTCAAAGTTAAGTCCCAAATACCTGGTCCCATACTGTATGACCAAACGGTCTGGACCCAATAGATATGATGAAAAAAAAAATGAAGACGAAGAGAGAAGTTGCCATTTAAGGTGGATGTCATTCAAGAAAGGAAAAATATGAGGTCTTAGTCCTACAGAACTAGATGTCATCCTGGTACGTAGAGTGTGCGTAGGGTATGTAGTCATAGGCGTAGACAAGAGTAGCAGGCAGTCAGTCAGTGAGAAAATAGAGCGTGCGTTGTAAGCTTGTAACATTGTGTATTTGTGCTTTTCCTATTTTGTTTACAACATTGGAATGTATTTTATATCTGTGACGATTTAATGAAGTGTAGTAATTACAAATAACGCCTGCAGGTGTTATTTATTTATCTATTATTGATCGGTCACCCCCAAAATCCCACATACATGTGAATAAATGTTCATGTGAAATATGTTTATCATGCATCGGTATAATATAGGTAGGTAGTGTATTTCTTTCAAAAATATTATATCCTATGGTAATAAGTGCGTTTACAATAATTTAGCAAACATTTCCACGTATTATGGATACACTTGAACCAATTTGTTGCAGATATGTTTCACGAGTTACTGAAATTACAGATAAAAACAAACCTTTTTATGGCTTTATCTTAAAGTTTAGTCTAATAATTGTTTTAAAATTATTTAACGCAACAAAATTAATTTGTTTAATACTCAAGAAACCATATTCAAGAAAATCATTTTCCACTCATTCCATAGCTATATGTATACTTGCATCTTTTTTTTTAAGTATGTTGTGTCATTTTTATTCGTTAAATATGGTGCATCGAAATTCCGTAGCAGTAATTTTATTTAATACATTTAGATTGTGTTCATCAAACGTGTGTATAGCGTTATATAATGTTAAAAAGCCGCTTCACAGAGGTGACCGGTTAAGTATGGATTCCCGCTAGGTATTTAATAATATAATAATTATTATACTTGGAATTCCAGTAAATGTAATACAACCTTCTTCTATTCACTACCACTCGTGTTTCAAAGACTGAAAGGAAATTTTGGCCCCTTACGCCCGCGCCCTTCCAAAACTAACACTCCACTTTGACCGCACACATCTAGGCAATATCAAGATTAACTGCTCTATAAGTTTTTAGGTAGCTATAGATATGGATTACCGTTAACAACTATCCAACATGCATAATGATTGCAATATTAATAAAGATAATAATATACCACTGAAAATATTTAATAATGGAGGTAATATTATTAATCATTATTTTACTATACATTATGCACACATCGGCTGCGTTTATATCGTGTAAACTTATCTAATGTATCCTAATGACATATACGTGATCGATGAAGAATACATACCTACATTATATTATTCATATATGAATATATCTATATGTGTTTTAGTGTAACTATTGACTAATATTAATTATGCGCATACTATATAATTATGAAATATTATTTTGAATGCATCACAAGACGTTATGTTATATTAATTTTATACAAACGCTAGGTATCCAATTTACTATTTAGACAACGTTAAAACCCAAACCTGAAATCTAACCTGTATATATGTATTTAAATAAATTACAATAATAATTCAAGTTCTATAAAACAAGTACCTGGGTAATAATTATATGTTTCTGGCTATTTTAGATTCTTAGCAGAGCGATAAGTGTATTTGTCTTACAATGATGTGTGTGTTTTTTTAAAAATGATATTGTGTTTAACATGGTTTAGAGCGGAGAATAAGCTTACATTTTCAACATGAAGTATAATTTCTACTAGCATTGTCGTTTGATATTTTATGGGTCAACAGTGAAAAATGCTTACTACTTTTCTTTATAATTGAAAAAAAACTTACAAAAAAACAGCTGAAAAAAGGAATATTTACTCAACAGCAGTTTTCGACAAAATTGATTTAGTTTATTGTTGTAACTCATATAGGGATAACCTTAGGGTATTGACATTTTTACCAAACATTTATATAATTATTTGGTTTTATTTTATTACTTTTTATGTTGAAACAATTTTTATTTCTAAGTAAGAAAACTTGAATATTTAATGCAAGGTACCTCAAAAATGGTTCTTACAAGCTGCTGAAAAATATCAAAAATACAATATTATATGTTTGTTTTAATATAAGTGTTTCGACGAAATTGTATATTATATTATTTCAAAATATTTTAGTTATTTTGTTGTAGTTTTGTGGCCTCGGAACCAAAAGGTTCTAAATCAATTTGTTTGAAAATCCACTTTTTGATACACACAGATTTAATGATCAATGCTGTATAAAATATATGATCCAAGTTCACATCCAACTTTGTAGGTCCATTATTTAAAGAGTTATCCAGAACTAAAATGTTCTAAATCGATAAAATGTACACATTAATTGTTTATATATTTTGATAGTAATCTAAATAGCATCTCTTGGTTTTTAACAATAGTGTTACAACCTAAAGGTTGTATCTATATGATAAAATAAATTAGTGATAACCAAAAAGTACTATCTTGTATTCATTGAATGAGCCATTAAATAATAAAAATACTATGATACAATATTATTAATTATTGTACATTTATCAACAAAACAAAGATTTTTATAAACACAATTTGTAAATTATAAATTAAGTTAGCATTGACGTATTAAGAATACGTTTTAGAGAGGAGGTGGGGGTAGTATGCACTTTAAAAACATACAACTTTAATGTTTATTTACTTATACGATTACATTATCTGAGAAAACTTCGCGGGGGTGACGGTTAAACCCTAAACGGGTACTGTCTCGTAAATAGGTATCTATTCAAATGAAAAACTGGTTCCACAAAATTTATTATTTTGAGGTGGACAACTTATAAGAAAAAAAACTAGGGATAGGCATATGCTAGAACCGATTCTCGATGTTAGTTGTATCGGATTTATCAGAATTAGTTTTTTGTAAACCGACAAAAAACAAGCAAATCGATCAGCATAATAGCATATGTACATTTATAAATGTATAATGCGAATGATAACAGTATCTACCACCTAGGCAAGAACTAATAAAATTAACTATTAAACTAATAATTGTAATAAAATAATAATTATTATATCTTGTGGTATCTAGAATTAGTAGTAGGTATTAGTAGTACTATCTATAGTAGTATAATAATTTATTGTCATGCAACACCAGCTGCTGTTATTAAATTTAATTTGTTATCACTTATCACAATATCACATTACCTAATTAATAATATATTAATATTTAGTAATATATACGATTGATAATGTAGAGTTATAGATAGTCAATAATCATTAAAAATGTAATATCTATAAATGAAAAATTTATTGTAGCCCCGTTACTATTAAGTATTAAGTATTAATTGTTATAAATATTAAAAACATTAAAATTAATTATATCAGTTGTTTGGAAATGTCCTAATGATATTTCCAAGGTCAAATGTTCAGTTTGTGACAAAACCGTTTGTAGATGAGGTGCACATTCGCAAGAAACATTGAACCTAATGAAACACCTTAAGTATAACCACTATAAATTCATTTTAAAGGACAAAAATAAATAATCATGTAATTTAAAATTTGTATATTTATTTATCATGAATGCTAATATGTAAAAAAATTTATTATCAAGTATTGGTTTTAGCTGATATCAGTTTGTAGTATTGGTTATCTTTTGAGATCGGTTCATGGCATAGATGCCAAAAATGTTGGTTTTCAAATATATTGGTTATCGGTTTTTTATCAGTAGCAGAATATATCAGGTCCATTTCCCCGGTCCCTCTAAATTGGAATTTGGAATTTTCGTTTGTAAAGGCTTGTATAGATATTTTTTCGGTTGTAAAGAATTCATTTTCCTAAAAAAAAAAAATTCCCGATGGGAGACTGGGAAAATGCTCCAAATGTTTTAATTTCGAAATTTAACTTATACCATTCGATTGTAGGTACTTCTTTTGTAAAGAATTCGTTTTTCTAAAATTCAAAATTCCAATTTAGGGGGGCTGGGGAAACGGACCTGCATATATTGGAATATCGGATATCGGTAAAAAGTGTTACCTATCTATGCCCATTCCTAGTAAAAACATACGTTTAATTCAGAACAAATAAGTACATTTTGTAATTTTTCTTCTTTTAATTTAAGTTTAGATTAAAATAAAAACAAATTGCTAGTTAGTGTTAACGCAGAACAACTGTGTAAACTTTAAGATGTGCCTGTCATTGATAATCATTAATTACGAAAAAATATAATATAGGTAGGTACAAACTAAAAATAGTTTAAAATGGCTTTCCTGAACAATTTAATATTTTTAGATAGCACCTTTTGGTTCTGAGCCCACGATTTATTAAAACATTAACTAGAACAACTTGAAACATTCAACTGTTACTTGTATTTTGATGTTCTATACATTAATTAAATTTGCAAAATATTTAGAGTAATTGTTGGAATCTATTTAAACTATTCTATAGTACGTCGGTACGTTGAAATTTAGTTGAAATGATAATAATAATGTATACAATATAATAATATTATTATTATATGGAAAAAAATAGTTTGACCCTTTTATTTGCCTATAGAAATAAATAAATAATATTAATAAACTATACACTTATCCTTAAAAATAGAAGCTGACGGACCGTTATCGTTGAGAATCATTTATCTTATGCAATGATTTCAATAATATTGAATTCAAATTTAACACACTTACACTACAGTGCCTACTCAGTTCAAGATCTATATACAAAACCTACTATACAGCAGAGTGATTCCTTGTTTTTTTTTTTTTAATTATGTCTATTAGACAAAAGCTGCAATACAAAACGATTTATATGTATTGCGTTCGGTCGGGATCACACGCCCGCGTGTTTGTTTTTCAGTTGCCTTAGCCATCTGCTGCAATTCCCGGTGGATAGTCCACTACTATATAGGTACAGAAACTGATGATTTCGTGCTAGTTCAGCCGTCAACGCCGCTGGCTTTGGCTTCTACGACAATCACACATTGTAGTAGTAATAATAATAATAATAATAATAATGGTGTGTAAATAAAACTCGTTCGACTAAAATATTGTATAAAATAATATAAACATGACGTAGGTATACGTCTTGTAATTTACGGTCGTATCGGTTCCCTGTGTCGGCAGACAATTTTCGCAATCGAAGCAATCGGAAACGTTGCGTTCGTAAACAGTTTTCCATTGCCGTTAGGTATATATTATTGTGTACCTACGTGCATTCGAATACCACTACGGCTTACTTTTCAAAGCTAACACATATTGTATATCAATCGCTACGAATCGATTGAATATATCTAATAATAATATGTATATGCAGTATTACTCCTCGACTGTGAGATGATTTTTTGTTACAAAAAGTGTTTCCAACATTTGTCGTTGTCTTTTTAACAATGTGGAATAATAAGCATCAAATAATAAACAGTTCATAATCAAAAAAAAATCAAAAATTCCCCCAACTTTGATCCCGTTAAACAAGGGCGAAACTTTTGGATTAAATCAGTTTCTCTCGTTATTTCCTTATTTATTTATTTTTAATTTTTAGAAAATATGTTTTAAAAGTAAAATCATTAATATAAAAGTAAATCGCTCTCGATAATATAGAATTTAACCATACTGACTTGATAAGTAGATTAATCCACCATCCAAGGTTTAAAGATCCTTTCATCTCATTAACTAGTGTAGTTCAATTCCAAAGTGATATCTTATGACTTATATAAGAACTTTGTGGCCTCTTGATGTTGAATATTATATTTACTAAATTAAACAAGTAGTATATAATAAAGATAATAATATTTATGGTCTTTAATCATTTATGGCAATTATATATTATTTACTTATTTTTAAAAATAAAGTATTTCAATATAATTATACTAACATAAAAACAAAAATAATTTGAAAATACATATTGACTATAGATGGATTATCATATAATATTATAAACTCAATATTAAGTACACATGAATAATACTACTTATAATAATAATAATAAAAAAAATTGTAAATTTGAAAAAACATAATATTACGTATATATTTAATTAAAATAATTTACAACCAGTGATAAAATATAAATATATTTGAATAGTGATTAGTGCAATAATATCATAATGCCCTTATTACTACCATCGTATCGTATAATTTCAAGTTTAAATGTTGGTATTTTTTTTGCTACGAAAGTTGTGGGGATTTCTATACAACATAAATGTTAAAATTATTCAAAATATAGGAGTTAGGCTGTTTTCAAGAATTTGAATGTGTATAATCTAGTATATCCATTTGTACACATTATACAAGTGTACAAATTCTAATTTTGAACGATAAACAAAAATTGAATATTTCTGACCAATATAATGTAGTAGGAAAAAATGAAAGATCAAAAAAGTGGAAAATGTGGAGTTTCTGGGTGAGACGTGTGTATTATCATATTAAATACGATGTGACAGACCGACGTGTATATGTGTGTGCAT
>NC_042493.1:12876386-12880414 GCF_005508785.2 Acyrthosiphon pisum
TAGCAAATGTACATAAAGTCATATCGCCACCCGAAATGTAATTACGTTAATGAGCATTCTGTTGTGGTTAACACTTGTGTACCAAAATGGGTGTTAAATATTCCTACATTCGTAGCAAGAGTACATATAGTCAATTCACCAACCGAATGTAATTTACAGTGATGAACATTTATTATTACACATTTATACCTTAAAGATAGTTCTTAGAATCCCTACATTCGTGACAAGAGTACATATAGTCAAATCGCCACCCAAATGTAATTTAAGTTAAATGAGCTCTTACTACTATACTTATATTCTAAAAATATTGCTATGTTCGTGTTCAAAGTGTAATTGTGTAATAATAATGTATTTAACGGGAGTATGATATGATGATAGTCACAGAACTTTATGATTTTAAAGATTAATAGGTAGGTTAGGAATGGAAAAAAATAAACAATGTGAATTTGCTTGATAGAGACAACTAGTTCAGACAGTCATAATGAATGCTGAGATAATCCAACATACATATACTGTATACGCATATACGCACAACCATAAGCACTCCCTTGGACAGTAGTGTGAGAGTGTCGTGAAGTTGACTGGCGTGGACCTTGTGCATGGGTCTTCTTCTGAAAGGTACTGGCTGACGAGTCTATTCTGTAGGGTCCTTATATAATGTGGCTTCGGTGTACGTGATGTTTTTTTCTTATTTTAGGCGGTGCGACAAAGGTGTCACTGATAATTTATTGTTTTGTTTTGACCGAACGCCTTGATTGGAAAATTATTGAGGGGGTCTCGTAGAATATAATATATATTTGTATATTATATACGTAAAAATGCATTTATGGTTTTATAATATACGGTGTCATCTGGCGCCGCTGATAATTGATTATGTTGTTTTTCTTAAATATCTGAACGGAGAGGTGTTGAGTATTGTTTATGTGTTACACGTGTCGCGTGTGTATGTAAAGAGTGCGTATATATATATTTATGCGTAAATCGTATGTATATATGTATTGAATAGCCCAACATTCCATATGGACCGTCGCCACTAGTTGTTTTGTGTTTTATTTTAAGTTTAAATATTATATATTACAATAATATAACTATAACACTAGAATAATATCACCTCAATTATGGAAATGCCATAAGCAGTACATTTTAAAAGTTAACAAATAATGATAATCCCACGTCACTTGAAATTAAAAATACATTACTCTTCTAGAATATAAAACATATTTATCAAAAAATAATAACTAATTTATTGACATGGTTAAATAACTACATATTATTTTCGTCAGCTGGACTCAAAGTTTTAATTTTTGTTTCTTTGGTTACAAATCATAAATTAAAGGTCACAAATAAAATATGATTATAAATAATATTAACAATTTAATAATGTATATAGGTATTCTGCAGGCAACGAGTATATTATATGTATTATAACGAATATGATTCATATTTGAATGTATGGTAATATTGTTATAATGATAATAATATTTTTTTCGTATGTCGTAGGTATATATATACTATTTGTGAAAACTCATAAGTACAGTTTGAATATCTTGTGCGTTACAAAAGGATTTGATTGAAACTCTTCACCGTTTGTCACATTATTATTAAACTGCTTGAAGAATTTCACGTCACGGTGCTGCTTTACTTACAAACACATGTCGATAAAGTTGTAAACTTGTTAAGATAATGTATATGAGTGGATGAGGGAAATCGCAAATGCGTTCTGGTACGTATGTGTTATCTAATTTGCTTACATCAAAGTAACAAAATACAAACGTCCATTCAATATGATGCATCTAATGTGATGACTTAACTTCTAAGGAGTAAGCTTCAAGTACCATGGGTTGTGTGTGTGTGTATGTGTGTGTGAGCGTGTATAAGCAAAGTTTTAATAAATTGTTCTTACTATAAAAATGTTAACTACCCTTTTCTATAGTTAATACACGTAACTTTTCATGAATATATCATATACGTTCAAGTATTTGTAACTTTATTATAATTTGAGGTCGATATAGCGTATATTATATAAGTACTAATACAATAATACTGTATGTCATGTATAAATACCTAATATTTGTATTAACTTCAGTTGTTTGATTAATATTGTATGAATGAAATCCAGATACCAAATGAATATCACTTAAACAGTGAATATTAAAGTATTAAATAAATAATGAAGAACTTCTATATTAATTTACCTATATAAATTATTAAATTTTTAATGTTAAGTTGACATTTATTTGAATTGTCCGATATTTTTATATTAATGATTTCAGATACTTTATGAATATTATTTGTAGATTGTTAATCTAGATTGTATAAACGTTGATAGCTTAGGTTTTCATAGACCATTTCAAAGTGGTTAATTTTGCTGTATTTAGACTAGAGATGTGAGTGCTGTAAATTTACCAGGTAAATTTTTACCAGTAAAAAAATTTACCGTAAATTTTATCTGTCTGAAAGTCTGAACCGCAAAGAAATTTTTTTTTTACCAACTTATACTGTGATATTATCATTTGTAATATTGATATACTTGTTATTGTTTATATAGTTTGTTATACATAATAGTTTCAATATTCTGCCACCCCTGTTATATATTAGAACATTAAATATCAGTAGGTAATTAGGAAACATTTTATATAGGCAGATCGCAGATACTAAGAAAGACGATAATATGATATTGATAATATACAATTGTTAATAAAAAAAATAAGTCTAAATTTAAATATTTTGACTTAAAAAGAAATAAAGATTATGTCAATTTTGATAGTTTAGATTAATTTAAATTATTTATTAATTTAATATGAATAATCAAATATTCACATTTTATAAAATGTACTAATTACTAATGTCTAATATACAGAACAATAGATAGTTTAGATACCTTTTTTAAATTATTTGTCGATTATTGTTATTATTGGAAAGAACTAGATTTAACAAGTAGGTATACTCATAAGTACCTAATACAAATCGTATTTACTAATGTCTAATAGTAAATAATAACAATGGCTCTAAGATTCAGCAATTTTACCATTTTTTACCATTTTTACCAGATTATTGGTAAATTTACTGTAAAATTTACCGATAAATTATATTTTTTTTACGTAAATTCTCCATCTCTTACTTAGACTAGGTACTTATTTCTATTGATAGGATATTTAGAAAACAAACAAAACTGTTCTTAACATATCATCACTAGACAGTTTAATGGATATAATATTGTTATTTTATGAACGTACATGCGCTAGCTGGGCTGTTATATTGAGTGCATAATAACAAAGGGATTAGTATATTATAGTGTTACAAGTCCCATATGATACATGTAGTTATGTAGGTTATAATAATGTTATGTAATAGTGTACCTATACTTTATAATGCAATCATAAATTAGTTTTACAAACACGATTTATTATGTATATTATAAAAACTAACGCCATACCTACTATATTGTTGTTATTACTAAAACGTTATATTGCATGTTAATATTAATTGGGTTAGCGCATGTAGCATGTAATGAAATTATTATATTATTTGCAGGCAATTGTTTAGCTACCTATCGTAGGATTATAAGACCAAATCCATACAAGCCTCATTAGTACCTACATAACACTTTGTAAATCTTCCCATAGATGATGATAGCATACAAATTATAAGCTAGGGTAGTATCTTAAAAAAAAAAGTTTAGGTCCCTAGGTATAAAATAATAATAATATTTACGACCTTTTGAAAATACTCTATACGAGACAATATAATAATATTATTATTGTATAGGTATAAAATGTACCTCTTTATAATACCAGATGCATAGTCAAATTTATAATTATTTGGAGTACGAAACGTTTGGTGACCTTTACCATATCCAGAACTTTGAATTAGTTAAATATTGTAATGCATATGTATTGTAATTTATAACTGTTTGTTGTTTATACTTTAACACGGGGCTCGGGTAGAGTTTTTGTTTAAGTTAAATATACTATAAATATGACGAGTGTTGGAAAGTTATTTATTTCCAATAGTAATGCGATTGAAAA
>NC_042493.1:12882151-12889215 GCF_005508785.2 Acyrthosiphon pisum
TTCATATTTTTACAACATTTGATATTCACACGATTTCTCATGTTACGATTTCTTATTTTATTGTAATTAAAAACGAATGACTGTAGATACTTGAAAATTTCACTGAATGTTTATATAAGCATTTTCTATACACCATAATTGTGTGAAAATAATTTGACTCTTTTTGAGCTTTTTACTGTCATTGTCAGTTTGTGTTTTTTAGTTTTTTTTCCATGAATATCAATACAAATTAAATTAAATATAATTAAAATAGATAAGGAAACCAATCATTGTAATTTCACAATACGGTTAGATCAATGTATTATTGTATTAAAATTTAAAATTAAACTATTAATAATATTAATACGGATATTTCAATATTTGTTCTAAAAATATCGTAGGTACATATCAAATTGGTATTTATGTGGGAGGGTGTATTTCCCCGAAAATAAATCACCTGTATTTTTAAATTTTATTAATTAATGTAACTTGTAAGTTGTAGAAAATATATAAACGCTGTACAATTGACAACGAGTAATGAAAATATTATTTAAGAATTATTAGGAAAATGCGTAACAACATAACATTATTGGCGGAAATGTGGGATAAGATAATATATTGTAAATTATTTATTATTATTTTCAATTTTTCAGGAAAAAAAACAGTTTTTTTTCGTCATTACCATTTTTTCCGGATATTTTTAATGAAACTAATATCTCCTAACTTTTCTAAAAAAAAAACGGATTTTTTCGAAAATTTTGATCTCCATTTTCAAACGTCATTTGATATTTTCGCATTACTCATGAACCATATTCTCCTTACCAGCCATTATTAAATTTGTTTCATATTGTTAGTTTACAAGAAAGAAAAAAAAAATTACAATTTTTATTTAAGCTTATAAATTGTAATATTACGCCATATGAAAGAAAAAAAAATGGTAATATTGATTGCCTAGACTATAGAGTTTTCTCAATTTTAATGTCTAGTAGAACTAGGTCTACTACTATTTTTTAACTATTTTCACAAAAAACAAATTATACTTTAGGCCCGCCTATTAACAGAAAGATATTATTAGCGAACGCAACAAAAATGTATTTATTTAACTTTACTACCTCGGAATCTTTTAGTAATTATGTGAATACAATTTTTTGTATTTAATGTATTTTATATTATTATTATTGCACTTTGTATTATTTTGAATATTATTATTATTATCAGTCTAATTACTGTATATCTGTACTGGAATAATACTGTGTATTGTATTTGGATCCTATGATCCGTTGAAATTTAGTAAATAAAAATAATTGAATATTTATACAAGTATACAGTTGTAGAGCAGAGCAGTAGGTACTAACTGTCCACATTTTTAGTTCTAAAATTGTCTGATTTATTTAAAAGTAATTTGAATAATCTCACTACTTATATTATCATATAGTATATGTGACTTAATATAAATATTTGACCTATTATAAGAATATTGTTATTTTTATTATTATAATAATATTTGACAAAAACATCGTAATATTATAGTAAATATAGGAAAAGTTTAAAATTTAAAATTATATACTTTTATATTTATAACACTTGTTTTTCTTATAACTATATAGTTAACTAAATACTAAATAGTTAACAGTTTTCTATCGTTGAATGAATTTATCTAAATGTATTATTTTATTCGTATTGTTCAAATTTAAAATATTATTTAAAATCTTATAAATTGGTAAAGTTAAGGTATTTTTAGTTAAGTCATTTTAAACTTAAATATAATGTAATAAAATATATAATATTTCTACACTCAAATAAAAATACAGGAAAACTAATGGTGACGGTCCATAATATGGAATGAGGGGTGATCCAATATACATATTACATATACGTCATACGCTTTAGGCATATAACTATACACATTTCTTATACACACTTGTTAAACATGCAACACATAAAATATAATATTTAACACATCTCTGATCAGAATATGTTCAGTAAAAAGAACACAATAAATTAATTACCGCGGCAGCTTTGTCACATCGCACAAAATAATATCATAAACACATCAACACTTTAACGTTACGTTCAATCGATACACACCAACAAGTAAGGGATTACACAAAAATCATTATAAGGATGTGATAAGATCGACACAGCTCGCCACACGCCAGTCTGCCAAGATAAGGAAGTCTCTCAAAAGAAGCCTCGAGACATATCGTTTACACCAGTATGCACTTTGATAACATTTGTTTTCCATTTAACACGTTAACCGCCCATATGCCCGCCAACGGTCACACGACTATGCATTATCTGTACGCCAAGTATATATTTCAGTGTCATTCCAAATTTGTATATTATACTATTTATTTGAAAAAAGTTTAAAAATATAGTTTTACATCGAAAAATTTGTCATAATTCGCGCTACGCTACAGCGCTTTTTTGGTGCATTATTGTAGCGCCATGGAAAAGTTAATAATATAAAAACATATTAATTTACGGCCGCCGGCGGGCATATGGCGGCTAACGTGTGAATTCGTATGTTTAGGTATATATTGAGTCCCCCCGACGGGACCCACCTTGCCGTGGTGGGGGTGCTCACGGGCAACGCCCATGCCAAGAGGTTCCACCCAACGCACCGGCCCGACCTCCCTTGGACGGCTACGGCAGGTCTGGCCCACCTGCTAGCAACAGCAAACGGACCCAGAAGAGACCTGCAAATCAGAGCCAGCCCAGACCCAACACGTTGGGGCCGGCAGGACCGGTCCACCTGCTACCTACAGCAAACGGACCCAGATGGTAACTGCAAATCCCCCAGAAGGCAACTGCAAACTCCCCCCTGGTGGCAAGGCTAAAACGCAGGCTAGAATTTGCCTCAAAAGTCAACCATGGGTTCAAATGCCGGAATTTTACCCCTGACCAAGGGTCCCACGGATTCAGGGGGCGCCCGTCCATAAACGGAGGAAATATCGGAAAATTGGAAACTGGAACAATTGATAAAGAAAGACACGGAAACACAGATTCATCTACTGGCCAATCGGTGAGCGGAAGACAACCCGCAAATGTTGGCAGCACAGCGGATAGTCTGCTTATAGACTCCATCAGAAATCTGGGGACGCTGCTCATAAATCATGATGGGGGCTTCAAACTTCTGACCGAGCGCGTGGGCAATCTAGAAGTGGCCTCGAAGAAGACACACAGCCCGACAGTCAGCTCGGCCATCAACGATCTGCTGACCGTCGTCAAAGGCCTCCAAGCAAGCAGGAGGGAAGTGACACTAGCCTTCAACGCGGTTAAGCGGCTAACAAGGTCGCTGGCTAACGGCGATCGGGCTGCACCGTTGAAGCAAGCTGACACTAGCAAATCAACGCAGACCGTCACGGAGTCGGCAGACGCAGAGACAGACACGCCGTGCTAGTGGGGAGCCCCGCCCTCACAACGGCTGCCATTGAAGAAGCATACGCGCAGTGAGCGGCCAGTGCATAGCAACAACAACAGTGCCCCGCCAAACGGAGGGCGGATGCCGACAGCAACGACCCAGGCCAGCATTGAAAAGGAAAAGGAACCGAAATACACAATTGTGGAAAATAAAAGATCCAAAAGAAGGAGAAAGAAGAGTGGTGTGAAAAAAGATCCTCCGCCCAAAAACCCGGAGGTCAACCGTGCCAACGCGGAGTCTGTCATTGACGTGATGCTTGCTCGCTCCCCATCGAACGTAAGCCCCCTAGTTGCGAACTGGTCCGTCCTTACGGAGCTCGACTCGGCCAACGACCACTTATATGTGGAGTTCACCGTGACCAGCTCGCTAGCAGCCCCAGCCAAGGCACCAGTAGTACGTACTGCAGCCAGCGCCTGGGCGATCAAGAAGCTCTCCTCTGTAGCCCTCGAGGAACACTGGAGACGCGCCAGTGGGGCCCCACTCCCACTACTACCATCCGCGACTGCAGAGGACTACGTGGCCTACTTACAACAGTTCCTAGTCGACTCTTGCGACGCCGTGATGCCGCGCAGAACCTCTTTCCAGGGGAAGAGAGCGGTGCACTGGTGATGCAAGGAAATTGCAGATTTACCAAGCGTCAACTCCTGATGAGCGTCGTACACCGCAGGCTGCTGTATGGGTCTCAGGTCTGGGCGGACGGGGTCTTCAGCACCGAGAAGGCGAAGAGCCTAATGACGCAAGCCCAGAGGTGCGCAGCACTGAGAGTAGCTCGCCGCTACCACACGGTATCAGACATGGCTGCGTTGATACTGGAAAGAATGCCTCCGGCCCCACACCTTGCGCACGAGAGGAAGAGATACGCTGAGTCGAAGAGAACAGGCACGCCTCACACCAAACGGGAGGTGCGGATGGAGGTCATCCGCGAGTGGCAATCCACCTGGGATTCCACCACCAAGGGCTCATGGACGAAACGATTGATCCCGGACGTGGGCAGATGGTGGCACTACGGCCCCAAGGCAATCGCATACCATATGTCACAGGCTTTGTTAGGCCATGGCTGTTTTCAACCATACTTAACCGAGAGGACTAGGGCACAAAGTCCGTCATGCATGCACTGCACTGCAGCCTACGATGACGCTGAGCACACCATCTTCCTCTGCCCCTTCTGGAACGAGTCCCGAGTGGAACTGACGAGATCCCTCGGTAGACCAACTCACCCCGAGGATGTGGCTGATCTTATGTGTGGTCCTAGGCAAGAGGATCATCCAATGGAGGGAAGCCATCTGGTCAGGCTGCTGGCAGCAGCGAAGAGGAACTCCAGTCTATTTGCAGCGATCGTCGAGTCCATCATGGGCCAAAAGGAGGCGCTGGAGCGAACGAGACAGAAGGCCGAAGCAGCAGCGGCAGGTCGTTGATTAACGAAGAACATAGCATTAGTTAAGATAATCTCTGTAGGCCGAAGGCCACAATCAGGGTGGTTAGAGGCCCCCATAGTTCTGTTTGTATAATAACATGTAATGTGTAAAAATGTAAAATTGTATTTGTTTGTTATTGTTGTTAATAAACGATGTGACCAGGGAGGCCGCAATGGGAACACCATATTTCCCTCCCTGGCCACGATTCCAAAAGGGGAAAAAAAAGTATATATTGAGTTATTTCGAAATTCTGTAGGAATATCTAATTAGTTATCTCGTACTATCGAAGAAAATTATCTTGTTAATATTATTCATTCATCTGTCTATTAACTATTTTATAATATGAAGTTCTGTGACTATCATCGTATCATATTGCATAAGTGCTCATCAGTTTAAAGTACAGTAGGTTAGCCATCGGCTATTTACGAATGCTATAACCCTACAAATTTAGGGATCTTTAAGAGCTTACAATAATAGTCACCTCCTAAATTATAGATAACAAATGCATAAAATATTGGTATTTGAAACACATCAATATCATAGATAGAATAAGGAGAAAAATATCTCTTAATATACAAAGGGTTCGAAGCATCGAGCATCAAACTCAACCTTGTATCCACGAATACAACTTCATACTCAGGTTAATTAATTATAATGTTCCATCACTTATATTTTATATATACATTATTATAAGGTACGAAATATAATAAAGTAGTAGAATAATTACACGTACCCTTTAGACTAATGAAATAAAATTACTAATCAACGTTAAACAAAACCAGAACGCGGGCGACATTTTTCTCCAGGCAAGTCACGGTGTCCGGAGAACAAGTGCCGCCATCCCCCACTCCGGGGCATGGCAGAAACCTATGGGTGCCCCATTCGTAATTCTGCCAAAATACACCCACGTGTAACACCCCTACCGTTCTAAACCTACAGTACCTCCCCTCTCCCAATGGCCTAAGTTGCCGCGGGATAAAAATAATTAAAAAAAAAAAGAAAACCAGAACGCGTACCTATACCCATAATATGTACATCCTTTTAATATCATGTTTTTACCATTTTTACAATTTATTCTTACCTACCATTTTTCCCTCTATCTTTTCGTATTTTCATTCTACAGTCACAGCTTAAGTTTTAACTAATAATATGTGCAGAAGTGTGCCTCCAAACTTGGTGGATACTGGGCCATAATAGTCTATATCTCGTCTTGTTTCAAATATATAATTCAACAAATAAAATTATGATCATAATAATATATTATGTTTTAAATTAAAAAAACATAATCATTTTTTTCGTCCGCAAATCAGTAAAACAGTCTTAGCTACACAAATGTTCTTACATTACAATTTATATAAGATTGAAATATGTTTTGGCTAAAGCTTTATGCATATCAGTGGAATATTTCGGAATAATGTTTTTTCATCAGTCTGTATATTTGAAGGCCTTTCTTAAACAATAAATATGATTTTCGTATTTGTATTTCTTGCTCTTTTCATTATTTTTTAGTACCTAGTTGCGATAAAAGTGTAATATGCCATAAAATATTATTATTGTACATAATAATATAATCGACTGCGACAGTGATTATTTTCTTCTTAGTACGTTATAAGAAACTCCTTCCTGATGTTATTGAATAGAATTGAATTTGAAACATGGTTTATATTTTACATTTCATTAATTTGTTTCCAGTGAAATTAAATGTAACATAATATAATATGAAAAATAATGTTATTTTTTCAATGACTCGAATGAATTGTTGAAATGTTACAATGTATATATTTTCGACGAGAGGAAGTACGGCAAGCTGGCAATAAACCATAATATACACTACTGCATACTACACAAATAGGTATTGGCGTATTTACAATGGTTGTACAAAAAAAAAAATACAATAACTTTCTAATTTATTTTCGAAATCCTCTAAATACAATTTATGAATATTATGAGAAATACAATTATGATCTTAAGAATCGAAAAAATAATTAAACATTATATTCATAACCCTAAATTACACATTTTTTTATTCTGAACGAAGGAAAGAATGTATTCTATTTACAATGATGTTTGTTTTAGATTCTGAGTGGAACGATGAATATATTGATTTTACAATGATGTGTGTTTTTTTATTTTTTTATTTTTTTTGTGTCTGTGTACACGATAAGTAGTCGAAATAATGCTACGATTTTCAACTTCAGTATCTTGTTCGATCAGAAAGTGAATATCGTTGGTGCATTGGAGAGGTC
>NC_042493.1:12891067-12901304 GCF_005508785.2 Acyrthosiphon pisum
AATTCATAAAAATTTTTCTTTTTAAATCTAAGATTTTAAAATGTAATACAAGATTTCTTATAGGATAATCTACCTTTACCAAAAAAAAAAATGTCAATAAGAAACTCAAATTAAATTTTTATGGGCGTTTGAAATTCATATTCTTATAACATTTGATATTCACTCGATTTCTTACGTAACGATTTTCTTATTTTGTTGTAATTAAAAAACGAGTGACTGTAGAAACTTGAAAATTTCACTGAATGTTTATATTAGCATTTTATATATACGATAAAATTTTTAAAATAATTTGACTCTTTTTGAGCTGTTTACGGACATTGTAAGTTTTCAATTTTTTTAGTTTTTTTTTTCTATAAATATCAATAAAGTTTTATCTGTTGGGCCAAAAAGTGTAAAAATGTAATACAAAGCTCCTGATATACTGTTACAATATCAGTTGGAAAATATTAAAAATACATAGGCAAAACTTTTTTTTATAAGCATTTAAAGATCAAATTTTGACAAATTTTGTAGTTAAAAATTTATAAAATGTTCAATTTTTGTATCTAAGAATTGAAAATTTAAAACAAGATTCCACATAAGTAATTAATTCTGTTACCAAAAAATCTAAAAAATACATTTACGCAGTTTATTTTTATAGTCATTTTAAGTACAAATTTGGACGAAATCACATATTAAAAACCTAGGATAACTATTTTAATTATTTTGTTGTGATTGTATAATATTATTCGTGGGTACTTGAAACTTCTAATGTATACTATTATATATCTATGATAGTACCACGGTTTTTTGTTGATGTATAACGCGTTATAAGTACCTTATAAATATTATGATATGATTAATTTTGAATTTATTATAGGTACCTAATATAATATTATGTCTTATACCTAGACTAACATACCGTCTCCGCTCAGAATCGTTTTTCTTATACAATGATATTATATCATTGAATTCAAATTTAATACCATCCATTATACAGTGACCCACTTGTAACCTACTGTACAGCAGAGCGAAATCCACTTAACCACCTTTTTTTTTCTGTCTGTCATCAATAATTAGTAAAAATGCTCCAAATTTCGAGATCAGCATCTTTTCTGATATATAAGTGAATCTAATTGGTACTTTTGAAAAGTCAAAAATGTAAATTCCAAGTAGTTTTAGAGTAGCAATTTTAGTAATAAACTAATGGTAATTTTTACGCAAGACCAATTTTTGAAAAAATCGGTTTTATTTTTTGGTTTAACTCAAAAACTAATAACCTTATACTCTTAAAATGTCCATCTAATATTTATATTATAATTTTCCATGAATGGTAACATTTTCGAAATATTTTGACTGTGATCGATTTTTGATATTTTAATATAATTCAAAAACGAATAACCGTAGAATCTTGAAATGTTTACTAAATAGTTATACTAGCGTTTTACATACACGGTAAAATTGTAAAACTGTATGTCTCTTTTTGAGCTATTTGTAGCCATGAATATCTTATAAAATGTTGTAAATTATGTTTAAGCTCAAAATGCATAAACGTTTTTCTTTTCATAGCTTATATAAGAAATATTAATAGTTGTAGGTTGCCTACAAGTTATTTTACCTCTCTCTCAAAAAAAAAATCGTCGGGAAATTATGATAATTATATCAATGAGATATTTTCAACTTTTATTAAGTTTTTTTTTTAATTATTAAATTGTATTATTAAGTCAAGTGTGCTATGCTGACACAACGCCTCTGCTCAAAATTGTTTGCCGTGTACAATGATTTATCATTGAATTCAAATATAACACATACATTATAACGACATGCTCGACGTCTGCTGTACAGTAGAACGGTACCCACGTGTCCACCTTTTTATAAAAGGTAAATGAAAATGTAAAGTAAATATGACAAAGTAAAAAACACAGTCCACATGTTTGTCATTGAGATGGTAAAAATGTATAGACATACTAATTTAAATCGTTTATTATTCCTAGTTAATAGTTTTAATACTTATAATTAATTGTTATGTTTATATTATATTATGCATGATACAACAGAAGTAATTTTATATCGTACTTTAAAATACGATTTTTTTGAGACCAAAAAAAATTTGGAGAGCATATTGGTGGTGTAGTGGCTAACAGGAAGTAGTGACAACTGACTATAATATATACTGCTGAGCTGCTTTCCTCAAAGCTATGTATGGTCGGGTGTAATGGAGCAAGTGATCATTATTTAATCACATTTTAAATGGGACTGGCGCTATCTATATTCATATTATCTAATTATTATTGGATACATTTTTTTTTAGATTCTTTTATTCAATTGTATAACATAGATTACTTAAATAAAAGTTTAAAATAAAATAATGTAATACACAATATTACATTATAATACATTATTATAGTTAATACTCCTAACAATATTATCCTAATAATATTGCTTTCAATGTAGGACAACTAATTTTTATTTAGATATGTAGCTCTGATATATTTATAGGTACTATTATAATTCGTTTAGAGAATTTTAAATACATTTCCAGTGTATTTTAGTATTAATTAAACAAAACATAGATAGCATTGTTTTTAACTTAATAATGAGGTACCTATATTAATTTTATTAAAAGCTAAAATACTTATTTATTAAAATTATTAACATATATTTTATTTAAATACCCTTTTGTTAAACCTAATTTTTTAAGCAATTATTTAAACAACTAACTATTATAGGCTGGTTTCCTTGAAGAGTTTAATTATTATCAATTTACTAAATTTCTATAGTCATAAGTTTTTTTTTTAAAATGTATCAATATTATGTATGACTCTAATGGTTACTATATTCTAAGCAAAATATAATATGTTTATATCTATTCTCTTATTTTTTCCTATGTTTTCTATTTTTCTTTTTGGTTTTGTGAAAAATACTATAGGTATTAGTCAATTGTCTTGAAATATTTAGTCTATTAGACTTTATTTTAGTCGTTTTGATTTCTACTTATTATTTTATCGAATACACGGAGTGCATACTACGTACTACGCCCCATGACGTCAAATATTATCTTTTTTTCTCGAAACGCCCCATGTTGTTTTCTTTCGATTTTGTCTTCACTTCAACCCGTTTTATTTCCGTTTGTAGTCGTCCATTGAATTGGCAACGACGACGTGACACTTACAAAATCACTTCATCGTGTGTCAGTGCACGGAGTAGTAGTTTTAATAACAACGACAACAACAACAACAGCCACAGTAACAACATTACTAATAATATCACTGCAGTTCGTATCTAAAAACCGACACATATGACTGTGTTTTCAAGACACACTTTGTTGATTTATTCTGTGTTTTAAAAATAGTATTATTGTAGTATTTTCGGGCAGATAAGCTTTATTGTATCACTAAAATCAGGCGTGGGTGATCATGACAAAGTGAATACACGCCAAAAGAGCCTAAAACGGTTTGATTTTATTTTTTTAATAGAAACTGATTAATATACCAATATACAGTAAGTATTGATTAACTTTTCACATAGTCATATTAATATTAAATAATATATTGTACTGTTCTGAGATATAATCAACAATATGAGGGCAGAATTATAATAGTTTGTATTTTTATTTTTATTAAAATTGTCAAATTTAATTAAATCAAATCAAACAAGCTATTATCAGTTTTCTCAGAAATCAAAATAAATGAAATACTGTTAGGTAAGTATTTCACATTATTTTTTTCTGGAACATTATTTTTGTATTCACACAGTTTCAACACATTGGTCATAGCTGTAGACAGACAAAGATTAACATTTATCTAGGTATACGTCGTCTGTTTACAGTTGAGTCGTGTACCTTTTATCGTATTCTCATTGATATTATAGTTCATAGGTAACGGTAGCTGATATTCAGAATTTATTTAGCTAAAAAATTGTCACAGTAACCGGTAACCGATAAACAAGAATACAAATAGGTTTAAAATAACGGTAACCGATTATAGGTACTCCAACACTCCGGGAAATTACCGGTTTCAAGCCCTGATAATTATTATTATTTTATGATAATATTTCATAGTTTTATATTACTTGCTATTATTCATTTTTAAGTCAATACTGAATACTCAATTTACCTATGATTGAAGTTTATAATATAAACGTCTTAAAACCAAGGCTTTGCACCCGTTTAGCCCGTATAGCCAAAACCCTTAAAAAACCCTTAAAAATTATCAAAACCGTAAACCCATATAACCCGATTGATTTTGATGACGTATAACCCGACACACCCAAAACCGAAATTGAATTCGGGTTTTAACCCATAACCCGTACAAAAAAAATATTACATTTTCAAGTGACATATGAATTTGTATGTATATTTCATGGAGAATTCAGTTTTTCATAATTGGGAACAATGGTTATATGTGACAAGTGTGATACAACTGATAAATTGTTTTGAATTGTGTTATTTTTACATTTTTAATAATATAATATTATTATGTCCGTAGTGAAAATTGTCTTGTATATGTTTTTTAGAAATATTTAATACTTTGTCGTTAAAACATTTAATATTTAATATTATACAATTTTAAATTATATTACGTGTGTCACTACTGTATTAGACATTAGTACTGAAAAGTTGATTGTATAACTTTATACTTTGCTTAATCAAATTTAACACTTTACGCACAACAAAATTGATATATTACTCGATTTTAAATAACCCATAACCCGAATAAATAAACTGGCTAAACAAAACCCATATTCTTTAAAATGAAGAAAACCTGAAGCCACAACCTCTATTTTTATTTGAAGCACCCGAAACCATAACCCGAATAAATCGTTTGGGTGTAAAGCCTTGCTTAAAACTATTTTAATTGATACATTTAATGTAATATTTGAATTTAGTTGCTAATAATTCATTAATTATGTCCAAAACTAATCATATTAAAAACAATTTATTATCTATTGTGTCAAATATGTCTTTAAAACGATCAAAATATTATATTAAGATGATGCATGCTGCCAATCACGATTATCCATTTATGTCAAAAATAATTCAGACCAATTATTTTAAACCCTATAATTTCTTTCAGATTTACTATACAGTACAACTTTTATATAATTTCTTCTTTGACAAAAAATGTTTGGGAATCGTTACCTTTATTGTTAATTCTACGCAAATTTATATCCGTATAATGTATCTGACATTTCTCATTTCTCTAATAATATAAAGAATACATTATTCGATATCAAACCTGTTTCGTACAATGTAATCACTATCAAATATTAAGAAGAGATATTAAATGGTTTTTGTGTACCTAGGAAGAAATGGATTGAAATAACAAGTAAATATTCCCGACGAAATGTTTATAAAACTTAGTAAAGTAGAAACTTTTTATGAAATAATTATAATATACAAAAATAATGAGCAACCGAAACTAACAGATTATTTCGATTTAAATTAAGTTTTTAATTAAGATTAAAAATGAAATTAAATAAGTTTAAATAAAATGTATGTTAAAACATTACGTATCTTATACTATCTAAGTATAAATATGCAATTAATTAAATAAATAAAAAAGTGGGTAAGTGGATGTTGCTTAGCTGTATAGTGGGTTACTAATGGTTTAATATATTATGTATAATGGATTGTATTAATCTTAAATTCAATGATATAATATCATTGTATACGAAAAACGATTCTGAGCGGAGACGGTTTGTCAGTCTGGACATTTTGTATTGGTTTTATTCATTACAGCCTTTAAGTTGAATTAATTATATACCTATACTTAATATTATTATAATATTATAATTTTTTATTCGTTTCTATGGTTATATAAACAGAAATTAAAATCCTATTTTTAGTGGTTTTTTTTTATAGTTTGTCGGTTGTTTTTCCCGTGGCATTAGGTAAATAATTATTGAGAAAATCGAAAAATTACTTCTTTAAAGTACCATCTTGATCCAATTTGCTAAAAGATAAGAAACTATATGTTGAAATCAAAGCCCCCCTTCTGGTAGAAATTTTGTATACAGGATAAAAAAAAAATTAATACCATTGTAAAACCACTAGCTTCCTCGCTCCGCCCAGAATCTAAAATAATAATATGTAATTCTATTTAATTTATACCTTTACAGATAATATGGATTTTTTTTTATTCCAAATGATGATACTTTGTTATATTATGGAAGTATCACACTCTACGTATATGTGTATAAATCATGATCCTTAACATAATATATCAGGGTGTTCTTATCCATGGCCCATGTGTCGCAGGCGGCCTTCAGTTTTTTTCGCACCTCTTAGAAAGCATACTATATAATAAATATATTTAATAATAATTAAGTGTTTATCAGTGTGATTGAAGAATAAGTGATACATTTGTTTGACGAATTGAGTTTTGAAAATCAATCATCACATCAATTAATTATTAAAATTCCAAGATCTATAAATAATATATTTAAGTATCCTAAACATCATAATTATAAATTAATATTGATCTGTAATGTGATAACTTATGTGTTTTAAAATATGTTTGTTTATAACACAATTTTTTTTATCTAGGCAACTTCAGTGTTGATATAAATGTTTGCATCGGTTTGCCAACTACCAAAGGTTGGACCACCTGATGTCCTGACATGCATCATGTATGATGTATCCCAAGTACGTACTTTTACCCTTCACTGCCAAAATATATGATTAGCTAATATCGAATTGTGTTTAGGATGTTGGGTGTATCAATATTCAATAGTCTTTGGCAGATGCCTCATGCCTAGCTGATATTACTATAACATAAATATTATAGGAAAATAAAAAAAAATATTATAATATAGAGGTATATAAGAGTATAATATTACTTACATGAAATAAAAAAAACGTCGTGTATTCTGTACATTTATATGTACTCTTCAGATTATACTAATATTGTACACTCATACGTTTGGAAATATAGAATATTATGATTTTCATAAGCATATATAATATCAAGTGACCATAACAATATATTTACACATGCATCGTCTCCAACGAATAACGTCGTGGTCGTACCGTCACGTGCAGGCGCAGTTGATTTTTAATCGCCAACATCGTTATACGTCACATTATTACCGTAGTCGGCAATTCCTCTGTACAATTTATTTTTTTATTATTATTATATGCATGACCCGAGCGTTTTACAACCATTTTATACGATATTATTATCATTTATGTGAACGTTCTTTAATCATCGTTTTGTGGTCATTATTGTCCAGTTATATCATAAAAAATGAGAAAAAAACAATTTTTAAAACGAGGGCAGAGGCGCGTAAAACATAAAAGAACCGGGAGTAGAAGAATCGAAATTAAACTTTTCCTTTACCCTCATATGCTCGGGCTTCTGCGGAGATAAACGCGTTGGTTCATCGCATCATAATAACTACGCCACGTAGTTGTACGCGTATACAATATATAAACGTACTAATCCCCCAAAGATCACTTTTCCAGTGTATTTGACGGTGGTTTGTATGTAACTGGGCTGAGTGAAGTTATAATAATAACAATAATAACAAAATCATCATCACCATCAACATTATTATTATTATTGTTTCAGTGGTAGCGTATTTCGAGAAAAATAAGTAATAATAATATAATACAGTAATGGCCGGGCCGAGAATATGGTTATTGCAACGGCGAAAGAATAGCATACCGCCGTGATATTATATTATTATTATTAATTTGAGTACGTAATCACAGAAAGTTCTTTGTGAACAATTTGAACAACGTTATAGTGAATTGGGTGGACTCTTTCCGGACACCATAAAATAAAATTAATGTCTATAAAATGGTGTTTAGCGATCTCTCTGGGCTGCTGATGCTTTGATTATAAGACTGTATTTTTATTCCGACGAAGCTGCAGCGATTTAAATTGCGGGGACGACCCCAACTTTTTATAGAAGATTTTTCGAGTCTCCTTTAGATGTAATTTATGTAAATTGCGGGGATCGGTTAAAATGATGTATATTGTTTACACTTATAATAATATTATTATTATACACAATTGTGAAGTTCAGAAATTATTTGTTTTTTATAAATTATACGTTTAATAAACACCTTAAAACTGTAAAATGCTTAGAAAAATATGTTTACAACGATAAGATAAAATTATTCAATTATAATGGTTCTATTAAAAATGTAATTAATAATTACATTTTAATTAATTTTGGATTTCATTTACTTTAAATTCATTATTTAGTTTATATAAGAATAGAAAACAACGTGAATAGTGTTCTTTGGCAACGTTAAACTAAAAAGTAGATTTTAGTTTGTTTTAAATAGTTGAATACCTATAACTGAAGTCACGAGATTATTTCCAGAAATATATAAGGAAATGGTGTAACTACACTTTAGTCAGGAACTATATCAAAGATTGGTGGCTAGAATATTTCAAATATATCATTATAAATTATAATAAGCTAGCGATGTAGCACCTAATAATATTATAATTGAGAAAATGATTAAGTTATATTTCATTTTAGGTATTTAATAGTGTTTAATTAAAAAAAACAGTTTGATTAATCATTTAAAAGCAGGACAGTTGAACATTTTAAAATTGTGTAAGAGTTTTAAAAACAACTAACCCAAAAACTGAAATGAAAAAATAAAGTTGTAATTAGTGAAACCAAAACACTATATATAATTGATCAGTAATTGTAAACTCTAAAGTCGTCATCTCTACAACTGTAAATACATCTTAAAAAATTGTGATAGTTTAAATACCTGCATTATTCGTTTTTTAATTCCAAGTAAATAAGAAAATTGTTATTTGATGAAAAATCGTAATTTTACTTGTGAATATTCAATTTCGTAAAAATTTTAAATCACTGTTGAACTGTTAAATTATTTGTTAAAATTCAACTACTAAACACTCTTACTAAACTAATATGAATTTTTCAGTACTTACATTTTTCTTTTGTCAAAGATAGGACAGTATTTGTGAAGAGTATTCCCATAAAATAATCTTATGTTAGATATAGAGTAAAAGATTTTTATGAATGTCAAACTACAAAATAATTTGCAAATTATTGCAATTTTGACAATTTTTGATTTTTGAGCTAAAAAATGTTTGGATAATATATTTTAAATTTTTTGAAAAATATATACAAAATAAGAGCACGAAGACCCTAAATTATTTATTTTTTTTTTATACAACAAAATTCGGCATCGATATTTAATAAAAATACATTTAAAAATTGTATAATGTACAGAAAATACTAGTTTTGTAAAATTATCAAGTATCTACAGTTATCTCAACTTTTTTGTCAATAACTGGTTTTTGTAAAATTTTGGGTTTTTCCTTATTCTTTTCCTTTTTGTTTTTCCTGACGGTTTAAAAGTACTGATAATTTATAATTTTCAGTATTCAACCTCTCAAAAGTACCACCTAGATTTAATTTTCTTTCAAAAACCACCCTCAAAGATTATAATTAAAGCATTATTTCGACTACCTACTATTGCATATCATACACAAAAATAAAAAAGAAACATATAATTGAAAAATTAATACGTATGATATTGAATATATTTTGAAGTGTAATAACTTAATAACTTAAAATATTATTAACATTATAGTTACCTACATACAAAACCATCCATTGAAATAGAATAAAAAAGATGCTTTTAAATATGCTTGAACATTTAATATGACATTACATCTGTATTGCTCAATTGTTTTTGTAATATAATATCTCATATTCATATCAGTTGATCGTTTTTTAACCACTTGATCGTTTGAATGCTAAGCACTGTGTTTTTGTTCAAACACAGTATGTAAGAACTGATAATAAAATCTGTGTAAAATATGTATGAATAACAAGTCCTTACTGAAATCATTACTCTAGACATAAAAAAAAATATTCATCAAAGTGGCATTTCAAATTGACCATAAGCACAACAATAGCACAGTGTCTTATAATTTTCCAAACATCATTAAACATCATCTACGCCTGTTCATACCATAATTTGTTTTGCTGTTTTAAATGGATATTTTCGGTGTGTTCAAATATAAATACACAGGGCATGGTCGTAGGATTATCTATTTTTAATATAATTAACCAATTATTGGTTGCTTCTTTTTTAGATAACTATTGTGTATTATTATTTGAATAAATGATGCTGCATGAGAGAGAGTAATACTTAAGCAGTTCCCCTCACGCAGTGGCTTAAAAACTCATATAAAGTTTTATTTAGGAAAAAAATCCAAATAGGTAGACTGAGGGCACGCTCAATAAAGGTATACTA
>NC_042493.1:12903905-12914544 GCF_005508785.2 Acyrthosiphon pisum
TATCAACTTACTATTTACACTTATATTAACTAAACTTTTTTTATTATTATTTATTAACCCGCGGAAACTTAGGCCATTGGGTGCTCTTTAACTATGGAGGAGGATACTGTAGGTTTAAACACGTGTGTTTGTTAGTTTGGCAGAATTTTCTAGTGGGCACGCGTAGGTGTGTATCTGCCATGTCACGGCCTCTCTCTCCAGACACCGTAACTGCCCGAAGAGAAGTGCCGCCCGTGACCGGGTTTCAAACCAGCGACGGTGCGCGTCGCAACCTAACCTTAGTTCGCTTGGGCACTCCGTCCCCCATCTAAACTTTAAAATGTTAGTATTCATTATAGCATAATATAATTTGAAAATCGTATTTATAAGTAGCAATATTGCTTAGAATAATATTATTTTAATTAACTCGTTTAATTTGAATTATATGAATACTTACTTTAGTGAAATATTAATCTAATTCGTTTAGTTCTACTTTAATAATGCTATGTTACACTAATAAGGAACAAGTATTTACTAAAAATTCTACACACGTTGAAGTAATTAGTGTCTGGATTTCTAATACCTAAAGTTGGAATTCGGTACCTTAATTGATTTCATGGCAGGCTCATGTGACTTAGTGTTACATATAATTCAATAACTTAAGTCAAATACACAATCACAATATTATATTTATTATGTAAAACCATAATTTTAATCATTAGGGATGTTTAACGAATAATGTGTAATAATATTATTATCAGATTACCAATAATAAACATATCTACATATTATTAACTGACCAGTGGACATAATACGTATTCATGTAATACAACACATTAAACCGATACAAATTTAATTATACTACGCATATTATAATGAGACCGATCATCAAACTCGACCCCCATTAAAACATCTTTGCAATGACAATAACATAATATCGAAAACAGCAGCAGTTACAATCAGTTAAGTGCATTAAGAACATGATAAAATATTTTATATGGATATATTATACATATTGTATATTTATTATATACATTATACACATTAGACACATAATAACAAGCTATAGTGAAATAATAATAATATTTACACACATGCCAAAAATAAAGAAAAAGAAACCACTAAACAATCTCAATGACTCCAAAAACTTCTATACAGGTAGTCTACAACTTTTTCTGTCCTATACAGGATGTCCCGTGAGGATAACCTATTAGCCGTGAGGGGGCCTTGCTCTTGACAAAAACCGGTTTTTTGCTGTTTTACCTATAAACTAAAAAAATTATTAAAAATCACCAGATTAATGAAAATAAAATGTTTAAAAGACAACATTTTCACAAAAATAAACTTTACAAAATGGCTATCTTCAATTGTTTCAAAAATAAAATAAAACTTTTTTTTAAATTTTTTTACCAAACAATGTAATTCAATTAAAAAATAAAATATGTGTAGTTCTTGTCTCTGCAAGTCTAATAAAAAAAACAGATTTATGATATATTTAATATTTATTATCTCAGAATATATCGCGGGACATCCTGTATAAATTAATAATACACTGATTAACAAGTACTATATACCAGACGTGACAATCCTACAAACTTAATAAATTAATAAAATAATGATTATCAAAATTATACTAAACAAGGTCCGTAAAGTTGGCCTCACAATGTGAAAATGTTGGCTCCAAATTTTGTCAAAAATCTGTAAGTCATTTGTATGTTTATGTAAACACAATTGTGTAATTTGTAAGTACGGCCTCAAAATTATCTTATATTTTTTTTTAATTTAACTTGGATCCTTTTATTAATGTTTAATTTTTATTAAATATACATTTTTATTCAACTGATTTTTTATCCTATTTATGTTTTTTTTAGATTTTTTTTTTACTAAGGTTTTTTAATTTAACTAACCTTATTTTTATTTTTATTAATATCAATTTATATTTAGCTGATTTTTTTATTCTATTTAAATTGTTTATTCTATTAAGATATTTTTTTTTATTTAACCATAGGCTTTTTTTTTTATTAATTATCGACCAAATTCTTTTTGGAAATAAATAAGGTAGGGATGACTTACAATTTTTAAAATCGTGCTTATAAATACTTACAAATTGCGCAGGAAGATTAATGCGATAAGAATGAAAATTCTCATATCAAACAATATTTTCAAATTATATGTTCATGCTAAATATTTCTACTAGGAATCATGACATATTTACCAGGCCTTTGGGACTTTCCTAATATAGTGCCTATGTTTTATAATAATAATAATAATAATAACTGCTTAGATATCTTGACATGGGAAAACAACAACAGAATAATTTAAGGCCTTCAGTAGAGGAAAAAGGGTGGGGACACTACGTAATTAATATAGCAATTACAAATCGACCATAGTCATTGAGCTCCAATCATATTCACACCACGCACTATCGCACATTATTAATTATTATTGCACTTAGAATGTTTACTTCGTTACAACGTTTGAACTAGAGTTTCATTTAAATATATTAATATTTTAACCATACTAAATACAATGTCTATGATTTACTAATATTTAATCTCCACTTCTATTTGTTCCCTAATCGATTGGCGCACAAGGATAAACAATCTACCTAATATAATATTATTATAATAAATCCTACTTTTAATGTTTAATATAATCAAAACAAATATTAATTGTCGAATCATCTGTGTATACAAGATTAATTGAATCTTTACTTACATGTTCATGACATTTTGAGCGAAATAATTCTATGACGATATTTGTCTGGGTATAGAATGTGCAAATTGGAGGTGCTTGACTTTTACTAGCATCACCCCTAAGTTTACAAGCAACACTGTGAAACAGAATTATTAAGAATATTAAGAATGAATAGTTACGAAAACGAATGTTATAATATGAACTAAATAAATATATTTTTAAAAAGTCGATATCATGCATCTTTCTATAGGTCATCAGACCACACAATTTTAAGTTCCAAATACTATAAACCAATTTAAGTAAAAACAGATATATATAATATATATATCTGTTTTATATATATTATAATATATTATATATTGATATGGTATTAAATTTGCTACCTGGTTCAACACATTAAACCAGTATTAAAAAATCATGTTTTTTTTAGTAAAACTTTGTTATTGCTAACGATACACAATGTACATATATACATTTTAGTGATAAATTAAATTTTTAGTTTTATAATTCCGACCTTAATAAAATAAAACTGAAAATTTATATAAAACATTTGGCGCATTCAGATGTGAAAAAATATTCAATGTCATATATCACTAGGTATACCTACTAATTACATAAAGTTCCATTGATTTAAGAGAAAATTAAAGTATCTCGATTCAGTTTTTCAGTTTACTAAAAAAAAAATAGTGGTACAACAATAATAATAGTTTAGAAAAAATATCGCAAGTACTTCATAAACATTGTAAAACACTTTGTCCACTCATTTGCAGGTAACTACATTGGTTATTGTGGCAAAACATTATGTTTATGTTTTTTTTCCTAAAAATTTCTTTGAAAAAATAACCTGCAGTTCTTTTACAGAAAAAATGTATTTTCTAAAGGAAAAAACAAATATAAATAAAAAAAATACAACAAATTAAAAATAAACTGCAAACTTTCATCGTTGTTCTGGGTATTGTAGTCAACAAAGCGAATAATAACTAGTATGCACATAATACAGTGGGTGTGTTCGTGACAGCAAAGCACAGGGCCATCGTCGGTTGCAGTCACTCATTATTTAAAAGCCTGAAATATATAAAAATTATATTAATGAAAACCCTGGTATCGAAGACATTAGATCTCAAATGGATCACAGACATAAAATATACTTTACACCTTATTATTTCAAATGTAAAATCCGTAAAATATTTTATTGGTGTGAAAATATTTTTAGTTAACTGAAAATGATAAAAGAACCTATCACATTCAGACTATGATATATTTTAAATTTAGAATTTAGTTTTTAGTGACTTTAAACCAACAAGAACGATACCAACATTGGTTATATTATAGTATTATATTAAATAGGACTGCACAAAGCAAGAAATGCTATTGCATATTATATAATTTGTTTTCTAACTTTAGGTAAGGACTTTAGGAGCGCTTCAAAAGATTCAAGCAGCACTGGATGTGTTGTTGCAGTTATTAATTCAAGACACACGCTTGATTTTTATAAAAAAAACTATATTTTAAGTATTAAAATTGTAGAAGACTATAATATGTCTTTGTGGATGGCCTTATGTGGCCATCATAATGAGGCGCCGTAGTAGATATGATCATTACTACGACATATTCCCCTTCTCTACCCAATTCACCCGATTTTAACCGACAGTCAGTGAATAATTGGCGATTATGGCTGATAGATCATGGCCCTAAGACGGCCTACTTGGTTTTACTCATTCAAGGTTCCTATCCGTTGCTCTACTATGGCTAGGTCCGATTCCTGAGATATGGTTTTCTGGGCAAACCACTACTGTTTCTTCGGTAGTTTGATGGTTTGGGCAGCGTTAAATAGCCCTAACCACGTTTTTCTCAGTAGAAATTAGGTCAAAATATAGCTTTCTTCATCAAAATAATACTCCGTAGATTTTAAAAGTTTTTAATATAAAACGAAAAATTAATTAAAAAACAAAGAAATATATGAACCGGTATGATTTCAGATTTGGACACATTTTATGTTTGTTAACCTAATATAAGATAAGTTTCTTCAATTGATGTAGAACCTATAATATTATAGTTTTATAATGATTAGCACTTACTTCACTCCAAAATGTATTGAAATTCATCTTGAAACCTTTACTTGTATACACCTGTAATTTTTATTTTGAAATTATTTAAAGTACCCAGGTGATAAAAACAGTAAATTCATAACATTTAACTAAACTTGTCAATTTACACAAACATCTTAATAATTGGTAAAGTAAATTTTTATTAGAATTTATTTCAGTTAACATGGATACAGCTTGTAAATAAAAATAATATTTTTTTCATATTATGGTATATTTATATGTAAATAAAAAATAAAGATACAACTAAATATTATACATTGTTATGATGAATTTATACGAGTATATATTTTTAAACCCCCCCCCCCCCCTTCACACAGCATTTGGGAAATGATAATATTTTGTGAATATGTTTAAGTGATTGAATAATGAATATTTGATTATTATAATATCTTATAAACATTTTCATCTCATTATAATAAAATATTGTACTATATGATTGCATAAAAATGTTTTATCAAGTTTCCGTTAAAATGTTTTTTGAAAATATATAAAATATAAAGTAAAATATTTCATTATAAAATATTTTCAAAAATGAACTTCTTAGACAAAGAATATAACTAAAATATTTCCTAATTATTTACAAATTTTTTAAAAATATTTTGACAACTATATTATTTTCCTGAAAATATTTTTATGCTGTGTGGGACTTGAAGGTTTTTTTCATAATAACGATCACTGATCTTTAACAACACATTTTATATGTGTATTTAATTAATATTAAATATAACTATATGTATAATTATTTTGGTAAATATATTATACCAAAACATGTTTGGGTTGTCACTCTCAGTGGAGAAGCCCTGGAAATGTATACATAATGTTATTTTACTAGCAATACTTTTATTTTGAGATATATAATAATCCTTCTATGATTATAAACTATAATTGTTAATAAAATATGAAAGTATTTTAATAAATAAACTGACGTAAAGTATATTATTCTTATTTTTGACTATTTTATTTTTAAATTATTTAGTATGAAACTAACCAGTGCACTTTACACAATTCCAAAACGAGTATACCATTTTTTTTTATCCAGCGCATGAACTACCATTGAAAAAATGATGATCATGCGGCGTTCTAGATAATCTACTAATAAATAGATAGTACAATTTTTGATGCAAAAAAAACAACAGACACACAAGTACATACAATTTTCTTTGCGGTCATAAGTTTGTGGTGGCGCACAACGTGTGATCCGATGCACCTCAGGTTTGGTTAAGTTAGGTAAGGTTTGAGTGCGCCCCAAGGCTTTTGCTTTGAGTGTGAGGTGCATAGTAGCTGACTTTGGAGTTTAAGTGTCTATTTTATTTTTTTGTTTATCTATTTTCAAGTATTTTATAAGCATGGTGTTAAGATACGAAATGAGTAAGTATAATTAATACAAAGTTAGAATGTTGAAAATGTTAATTACCTACTTTTATACAACAACTGAATTCAGCTATTCTCTTTGGGTTACTACTGATAATGAAATAATTAGCATCAGTATTTTAAATTTATATTAATTGCTTTAAAATTTCACAATATATGTGAATACAATAATTGTAAATTATTTAAATTATTTAAATAATACTATAGTAACTAGTAAAAATCTGGTTTAAAATGTACTAAAAAAATATAATATATTTTTTAGTACATTTTAAAGCATGTTTATATTATAAATATAGAAGTTTTAGTAAAGGTGTTGTATTGGTCATGTTTTAAGAAGAAAAGTATATCTAACCTAAGCAAACTTATATTATGATGGTGTTTTTGTAACAAGTAAATAAAAAAATACTGTTGCGGTGGTAAATATTATAATGTTCATACTATGAAGTATATCGTTTACGTCATATTTTATAATATTAAACGTCGTACAATGTTAAATTTAAATATTTATATTATGTTATAATATAATGTGATAACAAATGACAAATTGAGTGTTTTTCTTGTATTGTATTTTGTTTTCACTTTTTGTCTTATAGGTACTCCAGTATATATATCTTATACTGTCTTATACTGTAATATCGATTTGGACTTTTTAAAATATTTATTTAATTACGAGGAGAAGGTTTTTACAAAAGAAAATTTTAGGAAAATCCACCAAAAAAGCAGGAATTCGGGGTAACAAAAATACAATAGTGGAGCCATCTGTTCAGAAAAAAATAAACTAAATAATAAAATAAAAATGTAGTTTACTGTTGCAGATTAATATAATAATAGTGTAGAATATATTGGTTGCTATTGGTTTATCGAGCATGTTTGTTAATTTTTATTATTATCTCTTGTTATTATATATAAACATATGTTTAACGAATGTTTATGGGTAGATTAAAAAACCTCCGGGAAGAAGATAGACTAATTTAAAAAGGGTTTAATTTGGCTTATATTTTTATTCATCGGATTTTAGTACAGTTAGGTTAGGATTAATTGATTATATTAATCCACCGTAGGTGCAATTAAGTAAAAACGACAAACTTGGTATAACTTTGATACTTTAGAGTTAAATCATACGTACAAACAACTCGTGGTTCGTGAACTACTGCAGGTAGATTGCCTACCTGATAATGTACTGCTGCGAATCATAATTTTTATTCCGGGCAACAGAAAAATTAAGATAAATTTTGAACACCATACACCGAATATTAAATAGCCAACTCAACAAAGTTTGAGTCATATAGAGTTTGTACATTTAACATGCAACGAAGTGCATGGGATCAGCTAATTTATTTATAAAACAATTATAAATAAAAACTATGTACATTTGCAGTTATAGAAATGTAATATTAATATGATATTTCTTCAGAAATATTAATTGTTTTCTCTTCCAGACTCACGCGTACCATAAAAAAACCTATTCATGTAAAATTGTTTTTATAAGATTATTCTATAACCTTAGAAAAAAACAACCTATTAAAAAAAAAAAAAATATAGGATTTTTGAGAGTTTGACATATTATCGGTTTTATATTTTACTATTATTTGACTTGATATTTAATTTAAAAAAAAATGTATTAAATTTCAATGGGATATTAAATAATTCTCTCAAAAATAATATTTTATAAGCTTTTTATAATGAGTGGTGATTTTACTCTAAAAGTACTCAAAAACATAAAAATAAAGTGATTTTGTGTGAAATGCTCTTAAGATATTATAAACTATTTACACATTATTCTAAAAGTCAATATAATTTTCATCTGTAATCCAAAGTATATTGAGATTAACAAACAAGTTGATACAATTGCGTGGTAACAATGTATTATTTCAAAACGTGCTATTCTCAATTTTTTTTCTTCATTATTATCTGTATCAAAGTCATTGCATTCGAATATATGCACGATATCTAATAAATATCGACAATTATATTTTTGTATGAACACTACACATGTCGTTGGCCCGAACTTAGTTTATATATTTTTACATTTATATACGTAACCATGTACTGGGTCACGGATGTGTGACACCGTTACAACCCATACCCAATACTAAATTGATAAGTAATAATATTTACTGGACATAATATTATAAAATAATCAAAATACACATATGTACCTACACTAATTTAAACAATATAACACAAGAGACACACCATGTTAAGTTCAATAATTCTGGGTCGACTACATTTACCATGCTAATACTAAACTAGGTACTAAATAACTCCGGATAATTGTACCACGTACGTTTTCATTTATAATAACATATTATGATACAATTGTATAATATTTAATTAACAATTATTGTAATTAATTATTATGTTTAATAATAAATATATCAATTACTACACATTGTTATTATTTGGACTATATTTATAAAGCTACCTGCTTTTGGTTAGGTACAATTTTAGTTCAAAGGGCTGTGGAAACTATCATTGAATTACAAATATGTAACAGGTGTTCTAACCACGTTTCAACCACATTTATAATTAATTTGGAAATTCAAAGATTACAAAATACGATTTGATTTAATTTGCATGAACTCTATCTTTTATTGTATAGAACATATTTTAAATATTTGAGATATAATATATAGAGCAATACCAAACCATTAACCAAAATCATTGTCAAATGAAAATGTTGGCCTAATATTTTAGAGCAGTATAGCACGATTCTATAAGGAAAATAGCTAGTACCGGAATTTTAGAAGTAATTTTAATTTTAATTTTTTGGTAAATTTTATAGCAGGATATAATAATATATCAATTTGAAGGCAATTTTTAAAAATATTACAATAATATATGTATAGTAGACTTTGGACCCTACAATATAAGTTTAATATACTCTATGATTTTTATTCATTTTAGAGTAAATTGTTTTATTTTCACGAAATGTTTTGAAAAGTTATAAATAGTTATGTCATGTTGTAACTATTTGTAATCACTCAATTTTAATCATAATTTACAATTTATTCGTATTCAATTTAACCATCAAGTAAAAACCATGCAAAACTTTTATCCTCATAAGAAATAATAGTAATATTAAAATAATACAAACATGATAAAACAAACACAACCGTAGTTATTTTTTTTGCTGTTTTTCTTCTTTTATTGTGACATAATATAAAATTATAATCTAAACTCAACATGGTTAAATATTAAGATAAAACTTGGAGTAAACTAAAAACTCGTCGACAAAGCATAATATTATTATACAGACTTCCATTAATAATATAATATTTTATATATTTTTCTTTCAGAATTAATAAAACAATACAACTCTTTTATTCTGTTTTTAATAAAATATAAAACAACAGTATGGGATAATATAATAATGTATGTAGTTCGTATCTGTGAAATTCAAATCATAATTCCAACAAACAATAAATAAGTTCATAATTTCATAATTTCGTCACAGAACTTACCATAAACTAATAATTAATGACTGCATCATGAAAGATCACCTCTCAGAACTTCTCACTATAGACTCATTAGAAAATGCTGCTGTGATTTTTTGATTTAATTTTCTTTAATCGCTCAATTTTATGTTATAAGTGTCACTAATGGGTGGTTTATTATTCACGTAACTACCATTAATGTTTCCCTTCCCCTATCTATTACATATTATAATTAGTGTGCACAAATCGGTACCTAAGTATAGATTATTTATATGGAAAAAATGTATACGTCATATTGAATAATTAATTGTAATAAGCTAAAAAAAACGTTATAAAATAGTAGAATTATTGCTCCACGGTCCATTAAGAATTTTATATAGAATTAATCAATTAAAACACATTGTAACATTGTATACATTTTTTCTTAAAATCGTTAAAAAATAGTTAAATTAACAGTAGGATTTTTCAAGTTTTTATGATTAATAATTTTTGAATAACAACAAAAAAAAATGTTTTATTATAAACCTCAAGAATATCAACATTTTAATTTAAAATATTCATAATTGATTAATGTTGATCAAACAACTTAAGAAAAACCTCGTATTACATTTTTAAGAATTTTGACCGATTATATAATTTTTATCAATACTAAAAAAAAAAAAAAAATTCAAATTTAAAGAATAAACATATTTTTAAAATTATACTCCATGCCAATATCGTAAAAATTTGTAGTAAATTAATTATTCCAGCGTTGATAGCATTTTCGCTTGTTTACTTTTTAACTGTCGCTTTTATATCACTTTTCATGTACATCTTCTTTTCAAACGATCCCTTGATGAGGGTCACTTTCTAAATTAATAAAACGTTCAGCATTTAATAGGGATCAACTATAAGTGAAGTAATAATGTTCAATTGTGACTAAAGGAGTAAAGTGACAAGAGTGCTATAATTCTGATTCTGAAATTTGTAGACCTCCATGTTTAATTTTGACGTATTTCTAGTGAAACTTATACACATAATAATATAATGGTTGTATTATTTTTACTA
>NC_042493.1:12914644-12916810 GCF_005508785.2 Acyrthosiphon pisum
TAATGTATTTTTCTTTCCCATATAAACTACAAAAATAGGAGAGCAATACAAAGTATTACGGTAACGACATCTTAAGTTATAGTTACTTTTTTAGATGTGTAGACTATTAAAAAGCAAAAATTGCTTGTCTCTATTTATTCGTAACATATTATATCTACAAATTAAATTCAATTTTATTAAATTTCTAACACAATTTTATAATATATAGGTACTAAAAAATGTTATATATTATATTTATTTTGAAAGTCACTCCATAAGTCTTTGTTCATTTTATTATTTAATATCCAATTAATTTCTTCGAGAATCATGATAGTATTAGTATTTAGAATTAAAATCGTATTTAAATTAAATACTTTTTTTAAACCCATACTCCACATATCAGACCATACCGTATTAAACCCAGAGTATCCCAATGAGGTTTGAATTTATAATATTATAAACTTATATACGCATATGGCTGACCCATTTCCCCTTATTCAATTCTAGCTGACTATGACAATGATAAAGTATTTTTTTTACAATGACTCAATAGTTGCATCAGGAAACCTTGAAATTAAATTAAATTCAATACAATATTGGTTTAAAAATGTAGGGTCAAACCTAATCATGAGATCCAATCCCTTTACACTGTATTTACATTACATCGTCAAATTTAATGAGCTAAAGGACTCCAATGCCAATGAATTGCTTATGAACAACTTTTTTCGCGAAATAAAACCACTCTGATTCTATGCCATAGCTGACAATCTAAATTTATACATAACACTACAAAATACAATAATTTCTGAATTTTTATTATTAGATATTCTTAATATTTTCATAAAAAAATCTAATAATAAACTGAATTCCCAAACACTATTCCCCGAAAACCAACCAGAAATGTTTAACAAAGAATTGTACATTTGTGCACGTAAACTACTTAATAGCTATTATTAGTTAATACCCCAAATTAAGATTTGAATGACACATCTTTAACGGTATCGGCTAAATAATTCCATCAAAGCTAAATGCTTTTAAATTTATGACGAATGAATCAATCTCAAATTCACCTCACAAATGTATCACCCAGTGTCTCCCATAAAAATAAAACAGTTTCTAAAGTCTTAAAATTAATTAAGAACTAGATAGTTTTGTCAGTAGAATGTAAGCAAATCATTTTCTGGCGTATAAATAATATTAATAAGCTATATAATAACAAAGTAAAATGTTTAGATAGGTATTGTAAAATAATATAAATCGTTTTTAGAACACGCAAACCTTTTTTAGTACTGTTTGGTTCATGGATTACCACTTACCATCACTGTTCCTTGGCACAAAACTTTTTCGTTAAATACACCAGGTGTGCCACATAAGTTTTATATTGTTATGTATAGTTCATAATATATTTTTTAGTTTTTTTTATGCTTTTAAGATATTTCATGCTTTTACACGATATTAAAAATACATTGATTATAATATAACTATAACAGATATTACCAATCTGTTTTTATAATAATTATAGTTTAAATCCATTGTTCTAAAAACACGGGTACCGAGTAATTTAAACCAAAATATTAAGTTTCAAGTGTCAGGAGTGTGAAATTGAAACAAAAGAACTTATAAAAATATAATAAATTAAATTATAATATACTACTCAAAGACAAAGTTAACCATTATTTTCAACAGTTTTTTTACCAATTGGATGGTGTTGCTATTTGATTTTTCACAAAAATTTTATAAACTTGATTTTAATAGTGTCAAAAATAATGAGTACCTATGTTACGCACAATGCACAAATAACAGTAGGTTATTAAATTTAAATATCTTCTAGTGGTTTAGCACTAAAATATACAACTTTTTCTTAGAATGCAATACTTTTATAACAACCATTATATCTATATAGGTATGTAAGCAGGAATCTTCTGCAATAAATAACATAAAAACACGTTGGTAGTAGAATATGTTTAACAAATGTTTATACCAATTATATTTGCGTAATGTTGTATTAAATATAGGTGTACCTACGTCACAGATAGAAGAAATATATGTTACTTAAATTTATAACTATAATTTTAGGTAAGTACCTAATATAAATTGTAAGTTATTTTGTATTTAATCATCTTATACAAATAATGACAAATTGAATTTGTGACTTGGCCATAGGTGCACATAGGGGGGTGCTTGGGG
>NC_042493.1:12916860-12917726 GCF_005508785.2 Acyrthosiphon pisum
CCCCACGTTTCAAACTAGCACCCCCAATTCATTTCAGTATTTCACCAATCATTTTTAAATTATTGTGGTTTATTGGTTCGGAATTTTTTTTTCCATGCCAATTAATGATAACTGTTCACGAATAAAACAGTATTGTGTGAATGCACATTTCAGTGTTTCAGCTTTTGTCAATATGCAGCAATGATATTATTATAGAAAATTATACTATCTTAGGGATTACGGTTGGGTACGAAATCTTCAATTTATAACTTTGGTTATTACTTGATTTTTACTAATATATTTATTTAATCTGCGGGCTACGCTGAATTGAATAAATTCGGAATGACAAATATTATTAAGAGGATGCTACACACGCTTGTGTACAAATGTAAAACATAGTAAAAATGGTTTTGCGTGGATAAGAACCACTATGGCTAAACTTATAGTTCATGTTATGCAACCAAATGTTCCTACTAGGAAGAAGAGAACATAGATTGTGCAACATTGTTTTTAATTTTTCGATATCACAAATACGAAAAAAGTTCTCATAGTTTAAAAATAAAAGTAGTACAGTAAAATGGGGTAACTTTGATAATTTTTTACTGTTTTATGACAATTTCATTTTTTATTATATGGATAACTTCTGTAGTGTTAACGATAAAACTCTCAAAATTAAATATTAGTTACAACTAGTTCAATATTTTAACGTTTTAATTTTTAAAATTCTGAAATTATCTTTTGAGATATCAATATTTTTTAATATGCTATCAAAGTAACACAACGGGGCAATTTTGATACCTATATTTCTTAATGTGATATCAAGTAACCACATTTTATGAAAACAAATTTAATTATCATGGTACTCTGGTGAATAAAAATATATTGGG
>NC_042493.1:12918673-12919852 GCF_005508785.2 Acyrthosiphon pisum
GAAATCGAGTGAATATCCAATGTTGTAAAAATTTGAATTTCAAACGATCATAAAAATTTAATTTGACTTTCTTATAGATATTTTTTGTTTGATAAAGGTAGATAATCTTATAAGGAATCTTGTATTACATTTTCATATCTTAGATTTAAAAAGAAAAATTTTTATGAATTACTAACTCGAAATAATTTGCAAATTTTAGTGATTTTTCCATATTTTGTCATTTTTTGAACTTTAAATGCTTATAAAAAAAAACTGTGACTAACAATTTTTAATATTATTCATCTGCCTTTGAAACAATATACTAGGAGCCTTCTATTAAATTTTCAAGCTTTTTTATCCAACAAATAAAATTTTATTGATATTTTTAGAAAAAAAAACTAAAAAAAATGGAAAATTAAAATGTCCGTAAAGAGCTCAAAATAAATCAAAATATTTTGAAAATGTTATGGTGTATACAAAATGCTAAGATAAACATTCAGTCAAAATTTCATGTATCTACGGTCATTTTTTTTAAAGTTACACCAAAAACCAAAATCGATTTTCTCGAAAACAGATTTTGCGTAAAAATTCCCGTTTTTCCTTAATTTTTCTTTTGTTTTTCACAACGCTTTTGAAAACTATTGAAAAAATTTTACTTTTGACCCCCACTAAGTACCAACTAGATTCACTTTCCTATCAGAAAAAGTACTGTTGAAGAAAATCCAAGCACTTTTACTGTCCTAAATGGTGATGACAGACACAAAAATAAAAAAAAAAATAAAAAAACACACATCATTGTAAAATCAATACATTCATCGTTCCACTCAGAATCTAAAATAATTTATAGTAGGTATATTACTGAAATTTCTAATCAGATGTAATAAATAAATATTCATTAAATGCATATTGTAATATTGTGTATGCTGCAAATATAATATTATGTTAAATTAATAATAGTGCCATCAGTTAAATACAGTTAGGAAGCACAAGTATAGTTATTAATAGTTGAATAGAATACAATGAATTTAGGTACCTATACTGAAATATATGAAAATAATATAAAGACATAAAGTACATATTAAAATATTGTCACTCAATTATAATTTAATCAAATATTCCATTATACCAGAAATAAGTAAACATTGAAATATGTAGCTAAAATGTTTAAATCATTATAATTTATATTTGAATTAATAACGA
>NC_042493.1:12919902-12920768 GCF_005508785.2 Acyrthosiphon pisum
GTAATAAATTTTAAAATACAATTTTTTATTAATAAAGTTTTTCTATATAAACCTACAATAGTCTTCTATGTTCAATACACATTATTACATTAAACAAATAATTAGTTTTAAGAATTAAGAATCAGAAAATAATAAAGTTTAAAAAAATGTATTTAAAAATATTTGAAATACTTTTTGAATATATTTGTATTTGTATTTAAATATTTATTAGCAAAGGTATTTAAATAAATATTTAAATACTTTTTAATTGAAGTAGTTAAATACCTATTTGAAATACTTTTAAAAAGTATTTTTAACAACATTGGTCATAGTATACCTTAAACACTTATGAACCTGAACGTGCGTTCATGAAGTACGTTCTTTCACTGATATTATTAGTATTTATTATTACTTATTAGTCGTTATGGACATGGTAATTTGTAAAGCCCAGCAACTTTTGAAATGAAAACGTAATGTAACTTGGTACAAACATTACATTGGGCAACGAAGTGATTTTAATTTAAATAAAACATATTGAATGTATCAAGTATCTAACGAAATTGTTATGCTTTGAAAAGTAATTTACCAAACAATGGGTTTTTCCCACCAACATATTAATTCTTATGAATTCCATATAGTAGGTACGCTATTTAATGGACTTATTGTATACGTACCTGACCCTTTATAGGTTTTCATATCCCAAATAATTTTAATTTACACGTGCATGGTATACCAATAATAAGACGACAACAATATAGTGTTTATACCTTTGAAACTGTTAAGATAATATCGCCTATTATTAAAAAACAGATTTAATAGACGTAGCAACATTTTATTGACAAAATACAAAACCGATCAAATATGTACATGAATCGGATTAATAATAA
>NC_042493.1:12920868-12922717 GCF_005508785.2 Acyrthosiphon pisum
TAGCACTATTAAATTTAAAGTACTTTGTATGAAACATCATAAAAAAATTAGCAATGAAGCCAATTGGGACACAAAGATGGACTACACTGGACTCAAATTCGATCAATGATTAGATATATTTTTCGTAGTACAGATATAGAAATAATAATTTGTGCAAAATTACAATTTAGCGATGAAGAAAAATTGACAATTTTCAAACAATTTCACGACTCTCTTTTAGGGGGGCACGCCGGTACGAACCGGACAGTTAAAAAAATAAAACGGCAATTTAACTGGCCAAATTTAAGACAGGAAGTCAAACAATACGTAAAAAACTGCGCGTCATGTCAAGCTAATAAAGTTTCAAATAGACATCAGAAACGGCCGATGATTATAACGAGCACGAGCTCAAAACCTTTCGAAAAAATATTTATGGATATCGTAGGACCCCTTATGAAAACTAATAAAGAGAATTCGGTTATATTAACGATGCAGGACGATCTAACACGATACGTTCTTGCAGTTCCATTACCCAATCACTTGGCAAATACAGTAGCCAGAGCCTTTGTAACAAAATTTGTATGTGTTCACGGTATTCCGGAAACAATCCTTACGGACCAAGGCACGGATTTTCTTAGTAATATTTTTAAAGAAGTATGTAAACTTTTGAAAATTAATAAAATTCAATGCTCAGCGTTCCACCCACAATCCAACGGTTCAATCGAGCGATACCATAGAGTCCTCGCTGAATATCTGCGACATTATATACAAAAAGACTTAAATAATTGGGACGAATTACTACCCTATGCGTTATTCGTATATAATTCAACGGAGCACACTTCGACTCGTTATCAACCGTACGAGTTACTATACGGAAGAGAACTAAATGTACCAGTAAAATTAAAATGTGATCCGGAACCGAGGTACAACTACGACGATTATGTTTTCGACATGAAAGAGAAAATGCAAATTGCTCATAAAATAACCAAAGAAAATCTGATTAAGGGTAAAATTAAATCGAAAAAACACTACGACAAAACAAAGCACTGCGAAGACTTATGCATTACAGATTCCGTGCTACTCAAGGACCACACGCAGAAAAATAAACTCCAGCCACTATGGAAAGGACCGTACGAAGTCTTGGATATTTTAGATACTGAAAACGTAGTAATATTAAGAAATAGGAAAAGAATAACTGTCCATAGAAATGATGTAAAAAAGTTTCATAAGGACACAGGGACACCCGCAGATGGTGAATAATAAAAACGAAATATATATAGTGTAATTATGTAAGGAGGTTAGTAGGCGTGTATTAGTTATAAGATAATAAAATTAGGTTATAAGTACGAAGTAATAATGTAAAAGTATGAAATATTATAATAATGCAGTTTGCATTACTTCTAATAACATTCCATTAAGTACAATATTGCATATTTAAGTGTGGACTATTCGAAATTTCGTAAAATAACAATATTATAATTGTTTATGCTTAATAGAAATTCGGAATCTACGACAACACGTCGCAGAATTAATATACCATTCGTTCACTATTATAATTGTTAATAACATTTCGGACAACGAATAGTAGACGTATTATTCGTTGTTATTAATATCAGTTCCACGTTGAAAAACATCGCAATCCATATTATATTATGTTATTATTTCTGCGGACTTCGATTTACATATAATATAGAATTAATATTGTTAGAATATAAGTTATATACGTTAAGCGAAATAAAAATAAAAATAAGAAAAAAAATAAGAAAAAAATATATAATGATAATAAATTAAGTCTGGATAAATAAAAAAAAAAAAAAAAAAACAAAACATTAAAGATTAAGTTAAGTATTAGGCATTAAGTACAAAAAAA
>NC_042493.1:12923740-12925925 GCF_005508785.2 Acyrthosiphon pisum
CGCTGAATTGAATAAATTCGGAATGACAAATATTATTAAGAGGATGCTACACACGCTTGTGTACAAATGTAAAACATAGTAAAAATGGTTTTGCGTGGATAAGAACCACTATGGCTAAACTTATAGTTCATGTTATGCAACCAAATGTTCCTACTAGGAAGAAGAGAACATAGATTGTGCAACATTGTTTTTAATTTTTCGATATCACAAATACGAAAAAAGTTCTCATAGTTTAAAAATAAAAGTAGTACAGTAAAATGGGGTAACTTTGATAATTTTTTACTGTTTTATGACAATTTCATTTTTTATTATATGGATAACTTCTGTAGTGTTAACGATAAAACTCTCAAAATTAAATATTAGTTACAACTAGTTCAATATTTTAACGTTTTAATTTTTAAAATTCTGAAATTATCTTTTGAGATATCAATATTTTTTAATATGCTATCAAAGTAACACAACGGGCAATTTTGATACCTATATTTCTTAATGTGATATCAAAGTAACCACATTTTATGAAAACAAATTTAATTATCATGGTACTCTGGTGAATAAAAATATATGGGTATCAAAGTTACCCCGCGAAATCAAAGTTAGGTACCCCATTCTGATTAAAAATTTAAAGCTAATATAATGCAGTTAGTTATAGTATTAGGATTAAGGGGGTGTGGGGGACAAAGCCCCCCATGGACATGTGTAACATAAAATATTCCAGCACCCCCTAAATTCACACCCAATGTGCGCCTATGGACTTGGCGCGGATCACTGGCTGCTACCAGTCGTGAAATGCGACTGAGAGTTAGTAACTTACGCTGCTACTTGCTCCCAGATGGGTGATCACCCTTGTTCGTAGTAACGAAAACCTTGCCACACATGCACGTGTTTGTTTACCTACTATAACAACCGTAACAATACCCTACCGTACCAACCTTACCAATCATACAAATGGTAATGACCATAGTCGCCGGGCTTAAGTTCAATAAAAAAAAAAAAAATGAATTTATCTACCTACATAAATTTACATTATACAATACATATTAACTCGTTTGTACATTATAATAAGATGTAAAATGAACCAATATTTCAATATATAAAAAATGTGGGTAAGTGGATGTCGCTCTGCTGTACAGTAGGTTAAAAGTGGGTCACTGTATAATGGACAGTATTAAATTTGAATTCAATGATATAATATCACTGTATAAGAAAAACGATTCTGAGTGGAGACGGTATATCAGTCTATGTATTAGACATATATATACTTATCTATGGTAAAAAAAAAAAAATTGACCTATAATAGGTACCTATAATAAATTCCAAATTAATCATATCATAATATCTATTAGGTACTTATAACGCGTTATACATCAACAAAAAACATTTCAACCTACACATACGTCCACCACCTCAAAGACGTCTAAAACGCGGTCGTCCGCAAGATCTTATTCGATAATGACTATTAAATAAATATTAAACTATAACGTAAATTACCAATAATATTATATTCTTTATCCACACTTTCATTATTGTCTACATGTCTGATCATTCTTAACTTAATTACCATTGTTTGTCACTACTGTTATTACTTATTATCGCTATTACTACTTAACTAATATCATGTTAAAATAGTCAAAAATTATGTTACTAAGTATCCATAGATGTAGATAGCCTTAGGCTAGGAATGTCTTATTATTATAAATAAAAAAAAAAAAAAAAAAATAGTAAACTTTAGAAGTTTCAAGTACCCACGAATAATATTATACAATCACAACAAAATAACTAAAATAGTTATCCTAGGTTTTTAATATGTAATTTCGTCCAAATTTGAACTTAAAATTACTATAAAAATAAACTGTGCTTATGTATTTCTTAGTATTTTTGGCAACAGAATTAAATATTTACGTGGAATCTTGTTTTAAATTTTCAATTCTTAGATACAAAAATTGAACATTTTATAAATTTTAAACTACAAAATAATTTTTTCAAATTAAGATTTTATAATTTTTGTCAAAATTTGATCTTTAAATGCTTATAAAAAAAAAAATTGTGCCTATGTATTTTTAATATTTTTCAACTGATATTGTAACAATATATCGGAGCTTTGTATTAAATTTATACACTTTTTGGCCCAACAGATAAAACTTTATTTATATTTATAGAAAAAAAACTAAAAAACTTGAAAACTGAA
>NC_042493.1:12926980-12943974 GCF_005508785.2 Acyrthosiphon pisum
AATTTTCTTTTGTTTTCACAACGGCTTTGAAAACTATTGAAAAAATTTTACTTTTGACCCCCACTAAGTACCAACTAGATTCACTTTCCTATCAGAAAAAAGTACTGTTGAAGAAAATCCCAAGCACTTTTACTGTCGTAAATGGTGATGACAGACACAAAAATAAAAAAAAAAATAAAAAAACACACATCATTGTAAAATCAATACATTCATCGTTCCACTCAGAATCTAAAATAATTTATAGTAGGTATATTTACTGAAATTTCTAATCAGATGTAATAAATAAATATTCATTAAATGCATATTGTAATATTGTGTATGCTGCAAATATAATATTATGTTAAATTAATAATAGTGCCATCAGTTAAATACAGTTAGGAAGCACAAGTATAGTTATTAATAGTTGAATAGAATACAATGAATTTAGGTACCTATACTGAAATATATGAAAATAATATAAAGACATAAAGTACATATTAAAATATTGTCACTCAATTATAATTTAATCAAATATTCCATTATACCAGAAATAAGTAAACATTGAAATATGTAGCTAAAATGTTTAAATCATTATAATTTATATTTGAATTAATAACGACCAGAATAGGTAATTTATAATTATATTAAAAATTCACTACAGCGTACAGTGTGTAAAAAGAAAAGTCAAGCTGTAAAAATAATTGTGTAAAATACTCAGTTGCACTTTTATTGAGGATTTTATCATTTAGGTATAAATAAAGGTACATTTTTTAAAAATATATAAATTTATAATATTGCAAAATTTCCAAATATTGTATATTTTTGTATTACATTTAATACTCATGAGGAATTGTTCATGTACTATAAAATTATTAGAGGAAAATAACAGTATATTATTTTACTATACAATAATTAGAAAAAAATAAAAAAATAAAATAAGATTATCAAGCAAACAATACTGCAAGTGACTTAGAAATAAGTAAATATTCATAATATTCAAATGCATCAAATATAAAAGTTTCTTTGATGAATACCTAAAAATCACAATAAACTACCCTTCAAAAGTATAAAGAAAAAATACCTATTAAATTAATAGTTTTATTCAATTTTCTAAAGAACCCAAGATGGTGTTTTTTTTATTAATATAAGTTAATGGTTGTACCAAGTGCATATATGATATAAATCGTAGAATATTTAAATAACTTTAAACAAGCATAAATTAAAAATAAACATGATATTAGAATGGTGTTATGCAAATACATCACGGTAAATTGATCGCAGGTGTAATAAAGTCGCGCGTCATTTTTGTGGGTAACGGTACATGCTACAATACTTTATACTTCATAAAATTCTCAATTGATATTGTTATATTATGTATAAATGTATAATAACAACAGTCAAAATAATTGAGCTGAGCTGAGCGAAGCTCTTATACGCTGGATAGCCGTTTTACTAAACGGCATACTTCTTTGCAACGGATTAACCGATCTCGACCAAACTTGGCACGGTGAATGTGTGGACATCGTTGAGTGCCAACAAGTGGTTTTGATCGATGTCCTACCTACCATCGATGAATAATCACCGAAAAACTAAATTTTGATACCTTAATTTTGTTTCCGTAGAAACATAGATCTGCCATAAATCAATAATTCCACAACAAATATACTTGAAACATGCTTAACTTCTGTGTGTTTAACTCACTCAGCTCAATTTCTTGCAATCAGCGAACCGCATTGCAGTCCTAGTTAAATACAATAATTAATGATTAAAATAATAACTAATTAATATAAAATACGTATAATAATATATTGGTAAATATAAAATATAATTTAAATAAAATTATATTCGATCGTCAAAAAACGAATAAAAGTTTTAATATAATATAATTAATAACATTATGTCACAGATAGCTAACACAAAAATGTATAAAAATGAAAATTTAAATTATAATTGCAACTGAAAATTAACAGCTATCCCACGTAAATAATTTTGAATATTAGTAGTTTTCGGGTAAAATGTTAAGGTTAATTTTTTACCACGAATTGCAAAATCTTTATATTTTTTATTTTTTCGTAATGATATTTCAGAAAGTAACTGTTCAACTTGCAAGAATTTTTTTTTTTCAATGCATTGATAAAAATCAAACGAGATAGATGAACTGAATTTAACAACGAATTTAAACAATTATGTGAGCCTTATCTGCATTATTTGTGTGTGGAATATCTTTTTCAACTAAAAATTAACAATTCCATAACCAATATATTTTTTTATTTCAAAAATTATTATAGGTGTAAATAATTAAAATACATGGCACTGCATAATTGTAGAAACAGGGTACAAATCGTAACAAATAAAATAGACTGACGGTAAAATACGAAGTTCAAATGTAAACATGACAAATCACAGAATTTTTTTGACAAATCATCTAATCACGTGCCTATAATTGTACTCATATTTAGATAATGTAATATGGATGACAATAATATAAAACGACTATATTTTAGATATCCAACTATATCATGGTATTGACGCAATCTAATAAAAAATTATTAGATGACGAGCGACGATATTACAATACGTCCAAATGAGATGGACAATATTTTATAAGACATTGCAGCTCTATGAACTTAAACATATTTATTTGCTTAAGTAGGCAGTTCATTAATCATTATTTTATAATTAAATTTTGAATGCATAATGTTATAATTAATATTATAATGCAATCACTGACAAGTCAGTAGACAATAGTAAACAAATCACTAATGATAACCACGAACCTCACTTTCTAACTCTTTGAATATTAAAACTACGTATAATCATATAAGAATTACAGTTGCCAACGTCACACTGTTCGATGCACACGTATTATTGCGCTCCGCAAAATTGTTGTGATCTCGCTTTGACTCTTTATCCGAAAATTTTAAATTTTACACATACATAAAGTAATAAAAAAATACACGTCCTACACGTCCACCATTGCTTTAATTATCAAAATTGTTAACTAAGTACGTCTAAAAGCGTTTCTTTCAAAATGTAAATTTACTCAGTGCGCAAAACCACCAGTGCCGTTATATAATACACGTCGCGCTATCGCCGTCGAACGGCGAGACTCGACCTCTGCCCGAGATAAACATGCCACTATCTTCAAACAAAAATATCAACAAAAACAAAAATGTGAATATACAGGTCGGTCGCCTAAACAAGCAATACTAAACACAAATAATATTACACTCAATGCCGACAACATGAACGAATCTTCAAATTCTGAGTGGACACACATGCCTAATAAAAGAAATTTATCAGATTCATTCGAACAGCGTTCTCCTGATCACCTTGCAAATAAAAACAAAAAATTATTTATAACAAAAAATCGTTACGAACTATTGCAAGTTGAACCTCCCATCACACAAAACTCTAACGATAACATACAAAACCCTACCTCAGAAATTCCAAACCCTGTCAATCCAACCAAACCATCACCACCAATTTTTTTGAAAGGCTTACGGAATTTTCCAGATCTATGTGCAGCACTAATTGAAAAAATTGGAGTCGACAATTTTCTCTGCAAATCGTCGGCAGACAGTCTGAAAATTCAAACCGCCAATCCTGATGCGTACAGAATATTGATCCATTTTTGAGAGATCTAAATGCCCAATTTCACACTTACCAGCTAAGGAAGGACAAGCCTATTCGTGTCGTCTTGCGAAACTTACATCCTACTACATCACTCGAACTAATAAAAAGTGAACTTGAACTGCACCTCTTCGAAGTAAGATAAGTCACAAATGTCCTACATAAGACCACTAAATCGCCATTACATCTGTTCTTTATTGATCACGAACCAATCGACCACTCAAATGAAATCTTCAAACTCTGATTTTCTCTACTCAAAAATCAAAGTTGAAGATCCTTACAAACCAAAAGTTATAAGCCAATGTCTAAACTGCCAAGACTATGGCCACACAAGAGCTTTCTGCGGATATCCTTCACGCTGTGTTCACTGCAGCGCATTCCATCCATCTACAGAATGCACCAAAACACGTGACACAGCAGCCAAATGTGCCTTATGTTCCGGCGACCACCCGGCCAACTATAAAGGATGCAGTGTCTACAAAGAATTGCAACGTCGTAAAACACCAACCACAAAAAGTAACTTCTTGCACGATAATATTAAACACAATGTAAACAATTATAATGTAAAAGCAAGCCGCCCATTACCAACCTCATCTGGAAATAATTCAGCTGCCCCCCTAAAATTTATGCTCAGGCCACTTCTAGCCAACCATCACAGTCCTCTCCTCCACCCCCCCCCCTACCCACTAGTGATCTAACTGCAACCATATCTTCCTTTGTGGACGAACTAAAGTCACTCATCAATCCGCTAATCGCTCTCCTAACTCAAGTAATTACTTCCCTTCTTCATAAAAAAAATGAATAACTCATACACTAATAATTCTTTATCAATCATATTATTCAACGCAAACGGTCTAAAAAATCACGTCAATCAACTGCAGAGTGATCTATTCGACAAACACATTGACATCGCTCTAATCTCCGAAACCCATTTCACTGAGTATTCTTATATATCTATTCCTGGTTATAGCCTAATCAAATCCAACCATCCAGATGGCACAGCTCATGGTGGAGCAGCTATACTCATTAAATCCAATCTTAAATACTACCAACTTACCAAATACTCTCAAAATCATTTCCAATCATGTTCCATTTCAATTACAATTAATAATATCCCTGTTGCTATCGCCGCAATCTATAGTCCGCCTAGACATAATTTAACTATTGATAACCTTACCAACTTTTTTGACTCAACGGCCAATAACTTCATTATTGGTGGTGATTATAACGTGAAACACCAAATCTTGGGTTGCCGAGTCACGAACCCTCGTGGAAACTTGCTCTATAATTTCACCAATACGAAAAAATACGAAATTCTTGCACCCCCTGGGCCAACATATTGGCCAACCTTAGTTAGGAAAACACCTGACATTCTGGACATCTTCGTGACAAAAATTCCTAGTAACTTATACTATTCAATTAATAATATTCTGGATATTAACTCTGACCATTCGTCCGTCATTCTCAACATTGATACCACACCGCAAGCATGCACTATTAGTCCCAAACTTTTTACGGCAGTAACTGATCGCCTTAAATTTCATAATATCATAGCCGATGAAATTAACCTAAAAATAAGCTTAAAATCTTCTCAGGAGGTTGACGATGCAGTTGATAATTTAACAACTCTTATTCAATCAGTGGCTTCTAAATCAAACACCCTAAACACCACCATGAACTCAGCTCATAAACACCCTTTTGTGTCTGAGCAAGTTAATAGTCGAAAAGCGCAGAGCAAGAGCACGTTACCAAATCACACGGTTACCATCACATAAAAGTTCATACAATAAATTAGCAAATTCATTAAAAAAATGTCTAGCTAAAAGCAAAGCTGACATGTACGAACAAAAACTAACCTCACTCTCCTCTGTAGACGGGTGCTTATGGTGCGAAACCAAAAAACTTCAATATAAACGCCCTTCAGTCCCACTCAAAAAACCAGATAATTCACTTGCCTTCTCTGACAACGATAATGCCGAAGTTTTTAAAGCTCATATTTACGAAATATTCCAACCACATTATGATATACTTACACCTGAAAACATTGATAAGGTAAACACCTACCTAAACCTACCATCTTCAATAAGTCGACTAAAAAAATATTTCACCCCAAATGAAGTTAAACAGACCATTCAAAAATACTCACTAAAAAAATCACCCGGCTTTGATCTGATTACGGCCGAAGTAGTTAGGTGCCTTCCCAAAAAAGCCTTAGTACTAATAACATATTTTTAATTCTATTCTCAGACTGTCATATTTTCCGATGCTATGGAAATTCTCCAAAATAGTTCTGTTCTCTAAGCCTGATAAACCACTCGATACCCCAACCTCATTCAGACCAATAAGTCTTTTGCCTTTCCTTTCAAAAGTTTTAGAAAGACTTATTCTAAGACGCATTATTCCACATATTATCACTAACAACATACTTCCGAATACCCAGTTTGGGTTCCATAACTCACATATCACGATACATCAATTACATCGAGTTGTTGATGTTATTTCTACATCCCTTGAAAAAAAAGCTCTATTGCTCTTGTATTTTTATCGACGTTGCACAAGCTTTCGACCGGGTTTGGCATGAAGGCCTCCAATTCAAACTTAAAAAATGTCTTCCCACCCCACTACACCTATTAATCAAATCTTATTTAACTGATAGACATTTCCAAGTCCAATTTAATTCGTCGACATCGGAAATTGCACCAATCAAACCGGGTGTACCTCAAGGTGGTATACTTTCCCCTTTTCTGTTTAACATTTACGTAGCTGACCAACCCACCATGCAACAAACCATCGTAGCAGATTATGCCAATGACAAAGTTATCTTATCCATCAATGAGGATCCTTTAACTGCCTCATCAAACCTACAAGTACATCTTAACTACTTGTCTGAGTGGTATACAAAATGGCGAGTGAAAATTAACCAAAACAAATCTATACATACAACATTCACACTCAAACAAGGAATTGGTCCAAACATTCCTCTCAACAATGTCCTAATTCCCACATCCGACACAGTTAAATATTTAGGATTATTCCTTGATAAAAGACTTACATAGAAGAAACACCTCCAAACCAAATGACTAACCTTAAACAATCGCATGCGCATGCTCAGACCTTTGCTAATTAGAAATAAGAACTCCACTCTAAACACTAAACTAATAATCTACAAAGCGCTACTCAAACCAATCTGGACATATGGACTTCAATTGTAGGGTGCAGCAAAAAAAATCTAACACTAATAGAATCCAAACTTTCCAAAACATATCACTCCGACGATTATCCAATGCTCCGCCCTATATTTCTAACCACGCTCTTCATAATGATCTCCATATGAAAACAATAGGTGAGGAAGCACGCACTTCCTACAAACGATTTCATAAATGACTCCAAACCAGGATTTGGAAAAAAACAGTTTTTTTTCATTTTAAACAAAAAAACAGTTTTTTATTAATTTCTGTTGTTTTTTTTGTTTTAAACAAAATATTTTTTTTTGTTTTTTTCAATTGTTTTGAACATGTTTTAAACATGTTTTAAAACAAAAAAAAAAATGTTATAATAATTTACTTTGAAAGGACAATGGGAAATTGCACATAGAACTCGCGTGGGTACAACGATAGAACACAAATAATGTATTATCTGACAAAACTACAAAAGTTGTTATTATTATAATTTTTTTTAAATTTTATTACTTAATGTTTTTTGACTTATTAGTTATCAGTTTATTACTCAACTTAAAAATCTATTGTATTATTTTACTTTTTGTTAAATATTGTAATGTCAATTCTAATTTGTTATGTACCTACCTATTTATAATCTTGTCAAGACTTAAAAAAGAAATTAAAGAAGACTGAAATAAATTGAATAGGTATTGTATTATGTTATTTTATAAAATAATTAATTATTAATTAATATTAATTGTAAGTTTTTTTTCAATCAATAGTTAGTAGATAGTAGGTACTCATAATAACAAAACAGTCGATGATGTGATTATTGATTTACTTAAAAATATATCATATGAAATATTGAAATGTCATTTATTTCACTATTGGTATATTGTATGCCTATGCTTCTATATAATATACTAATATACTATAGGTACGTGAATGCATTTTTAAAATAAATAAATAATTGGGTAATTTGTATTAACCATTTAAATAAAACTATAATATAATTATTGATTAATAATAATAGAAATATAGAAATTGGACTGTTAAATTATCAATAGAACAAAAATAATTTTGAATTAGAATTTAATATAATTATTAATATAATTAGTTGTTATTACTTACTAAACAAAAATAATTTAAATAATAACATGTGGTACCTATTTTATTTTTAAGTTTTAGAAGAATTTATAAAAAACTTTTTTAAACATATAACATAAAAAACATGTTTTAAACAATCTGTTTTAAACATTTTGTTTTAAACACACAATGTTTAATTTCAATTGTTTAAAACATGTTTAAAACAAATGTTTTTAAACAAAATGTTTAAAACTGCGAACCCTGCTCCAAACTCATCCTAACCCTCTCATAAAAGATCTTTCCATCCTTAATCTCCCAGGAAATCCTAACCGCAGATTAAAAAGAAACTGGTGTCGTGACCTTTTACAAAACTTTACCGTCTAACGTCCCATGGTCAAAAAAATAAAAAAATTAAATAAAAAAAATCTAACTAATCAATAGCCAAGAGTCACCAATGGGTGGTTGCTTAATTAACAACTTTCATGTCATTAAATAACTCTCAGCATATAAACTTATTGTGCAAAACTATATTATAGATTGTTTATTTCAAATAAAAATATAAAAAAAATATATAAGAATTATATAATTATTAAATAGTTTTATAGATGGATTATCATAAAAATACTAAATAGCCGTAAGCCGATGTTGATCCTACGCATATAGTATAGGAGTTGGATGCTTGGACAAATGGTTATCATTTACCACATGTTAATTTATTTATCATGATAGCATAATAATATATTATAAAATAAATTACACTAATTGGTATACACTGCATTAAAGAAATATTTTAATTGTATAACTTTGAACGTGAACAGTGTTATTCTGTTAGCATTTTGATGTAAGATTGAAACGGAACAAGGTGTAATAGTGTGCCACCGCTTATTAAAAGTATGAACACGTTGGTTTTAAGCTGTATATGAGTAGTTTTTATTTCTATGCAAGTTATTCGGTATTACATACTATTCGGGATGGAGTTATGTCGTCGGACGCAACCCATCTTGGTGGTACATGGACACGGTGGTAAATATTACTACATTAAGAAAGGTATATGTCTTAAATATTACAGTATAATGGTGGAAATGGTGGACGGAACAGGTTGGTTGAGTCAGGCCCGCTCACACAAGTGGCGTGTAATCACAACCTCTGTTTGGGTATAGTGCGGCCTAATCAGGCACGCTTGTGCCAGCGACTTTTTACCCACTTTTTATATCGCACACAACCACAATTGATTAATGTTCAATAATATAAATATTGTGCTCTGTATATTACTAGGGCTGCAATGTGGTTCGCTGATTGCAAGAAATTGAGCTGAGCGAGTTAAACACACCTAAGCTTATTGAACTTGTTTTTTGAATGACATGGATTTGATAGATTCTGATAACTGAAAAGGTACAAATTAAGAAAACACAATTGTTGGGATATGCTTTTGTTCGAGGAAGCGTTTTTACTCTCAAATATAACTCTCAAACATTTATATTTAATAAATTTTTCTTAAATATTACAATTGACAAATAATATGGCTAAATATATTAAGTTAAATACAGAAATGAGGAAGAAGGTGAAGAACAATTTTGAGAAAGAATTCTTTAAATTAATGAACAATGCTGTATGTTGCTTTATACTATTTATTATATTTATCAACATTTTATTTTTACAGGTAAAACAATGCAGTCTAAAAGAAAAGAGATGAAAATGGAGTTAGTGTCATGCGAGAGACGACTGCAGAAGTTGATTAACAAGTGTACATTCAAGCACTGTACAAATTATAACGAGAACGTGAATGCTGTCGCTTTGGAAAATAAAATTATTAAAATGAACATTTTTCATATGTTTGTTGAGGCTAGACTTGAACGTGAATGTCGATGGGCATACAGTGCATGGAAAACGTACACCTGCATGCTTCTTTTGATGTACCAGAAAATTACGTTTTGCGGAGAATACCGACGGGAACTTTACGCATTTAAACATATTTAAAATGATTGAAATGAAAACGAGTGAAAAGAATAAAGTGTTTAAAAATTAAACACAGACAAATAAACACACTAATAAAAATGAAACACTTAGAAAAATTGAAAATACTGATGAGTAAGGGCTGTGAAAACACGGAGAGAACGAAGGCAAAGCGTGAGTAAAGGTATGGGTGTCTAGAACAGACTGACTCTGTCTTGGCGGACAACGGAGCGAGTGTCCAGAAATCTGAGCATTTTTGGTGGGAGTAGCATTTAAAGCCGTGGGTTATCAAAATATTAATTGGGTACATCAATATAGATTTCAAACTATTTTAGAAACCATTGTTTAGTCGGAACAATTCCAAGAATTGACCTGCGTGTGTTGTCAACAACCCAACGAAAGGCATAACGGTGCAGGTCGCTGCGTTAACAATAGGAGATACCTTTCTCGGTGATTGAGTTATAATATATTTCTAAAGATAATAGTTACTATCATAGTAAGAAATTTAACCATATGCTACAATCAAACAAAAATAGTTAATAACATACTAGGAAATGTCATCGCTATAGATTGATATTTATAACTTAGCTCGTATAAAATTCGTCTCGGGTTATAGAACGTGTTGCGGACAATCATTTAAGTATTACATATATGGATAAAGGTTTATCTTTACAAATCTTGAATAAAAGTTGATATGATGCAGGAATGTTGTTTTTTCCCTCAAATGTATTACTTTGTCTGTTATCCGAGAGTTTGAATATAAGACAGTTAAGTACAATATCATGATGTGTACAATAATATGATTACTCACTTGATAACTCAATGACTGATATATTGATTAGGAGCATGGCTTAAGATAAACAGGTTACGAAACGCAGCTGTGATTATTGAGGCTCTAGTGTGTCAATCCTCGGATACTAGCGAGAATGATACCTAGCGCTCCACGCGGTACTAATTAGCTTTATTTATATTTTTCCACGATACTTTTTGAATTTTGCCATGTATTTTAGTTTTAAGTTTTTAACTTACCCCGTAAACACTAAACAACACAATATTTTAAGATTTTTATGAGATTTTTTTTTTCATAAATAAACAATTATAATACATAAATATAACACGGATAAATGATAATATAAAACATTTATTAACCTAACTGGATACAAGTTTTGAAAGTTTCTTTTTGGCTCTATTAATTTTATTTAATTTTTGATTTTCAATGTATGTAAATTGCCTCATACGCATTGTTATATATATGGTGAAGATATCTGTAATCATTTCATATTTATGAATAGAACATGAAAATGTCAAGCTTGTCACATGAAGAAAAAATTCATTGTAAGTATTTTCAAAGACATCACCAGCACTTGCATGTTTACAAAAGCAAGTTTCCAATACTTTTAATATTTTATATAAGTTACCACTAGGATGAGTTAAAAATCCTTTGCTTTTTAAATTTACCAACTCTGATTCCATACCTAAGTTACCATCATTCTTTAAATTTTTTATACATACTTCACACTTGGATTTTTTGCACAGTCGTCTAGCTAAATACCTACAGATTTAATTAAAAACTTATTAGACATTTATGTAGGAAATAATATTAAATCATCTTTACCCTCCTAAATAGTAAACCACACATTCAAAAACTGAACTTTTTGTATAATCGTGCTCTAAAAATATGTCTTCACAGTCCCAGTTCTTATCTTCAATTATCAGGTCTAATTTACTCTTCATGTTTTTAATTTTTTCTTCACGCAATGATTCATTTGAAATAAGATTTTTAAAGTCGCAAATATCAAGTACCGGTTTTTGAACTGTAAAGTATGTAAGTAAATATATAAAGTACTTATTATAGATCATATATACCCATTTAAATGATTTACCTTCATCAATTGTACAGTTACCACTTTTAGGTGGTTTTATTAGAGAAGATACAGTCAACATTCTGTATAATTGTAAGAATGTTGGTGTAGACGGGTGGTCGTTAGGACCAGAAACTTGACGTATTATACCAAAAAATTTCTTTAAATAATATATGTTAGTAAGTGTAAGATGGTCAATCTTTAAAATTAAATATTTCATACTTCCAGTTTATCCTGATTCATTTTAGCAGTTAATACAAATGAAAAATTACAACTGTCCAACAGATATTTTGAAAGTTCAATGCTAGATTTAATTGTTACTCTCAATCCATCAGCTGTTTGCTGAGTTAAAAATTCATTTGAAGATATGAGTCCATCTATAACTTTTGACTCCCAAGAATCTAACCATTTCATTGCATTTTCAAGAATCTAAGTACATTATTTGAAAAATGAGCATGAATTAATTAATAAAATATTAAGTAAAAATATTCCCACAAAGTTTTTCTAATAGTACACAGTATATAAAAATGTTACTTTAACATTACTCTATTTTTATATTATTATAGTTTTGAACAATAAACCACAAAAGCATCATGCAACATAAAGATTTGAACATAAAACACAGTACAGCTATATCTAATGTCAAGTACCAACAAACATAAATATTTGTTAAACATAAAGAAAAACCTCAAAATCATAAGAATTTTTTCTGATTCCTTCTGCAGGAAATTTACGATTTAACGCATCAAATAAATTATTTATAAACAAAGTAAATTGTTCTGTTTCTTCAGAATGTATAAGATTTTTTTCATTTCTATTTCTATAAAATTGTATACCTACAGCCATTGAATTACTGAAAAGCTAACATAAGTATTAAAATTAGTTGATAATTTTTAATAGCATTATTATTTAAAACATTTTTAAATTAGATATCAGATTTACCTGAGTTGCAAACTTAACTTTTATTTTTGACAAATTAGTTAAATATATATGATTCCTAGTAATTTTTGGACATACTTTCCCTAGTTTATTTTCATCAAGCCTGTACACTTCAGAAAAATGTTCCCATTTTACAAATGGTTTGGAAGGATCCAACTAAATTTATAACACATAATGTAAGTATATAAAAAACCTTTTTATGTATTTATATTACCTTTAAACATTTTTTTTCGTATAAGCGATTACGTATCGTCTTAATGAGATGAGGTGCGTCACTAAAAACAAAAACTTTTCTAGTTTCATCAAATGGATTACAAAAACTATTATTTGTATTCCCTATCTTTCCTGAAATGCCTGAGTTATTCCACATGGTCCTATTTGTACTGGCCCCATCAGTAGTTAGTCCCAAAACCTGTGCTCCTGCATTCTCTAATAACATTATTGCTTTCACTACTAATTTGGTCAAATCCATTCCTTAAAATTGTTTAAATATTTGGATATTAAATTTGCATTTTTCTTATCAATTATAATTTATATACCTTTTACAGGACCTTTGGAGGCAAAAACTGCAATAGGTTGTGTAAAACTATCTGCAAGACTAGACCACATAAAGACCAAACCATGATCTGCTTTTTCAGTGTCTCTACTTGGAAGTTCTCCACCAAAATCTTCCAATCCTGAATAACTTAAAGTACGGCTGTTGACTGATATACTTGATCTCAAATATACCTCATCTAATAGTAAAATGCCTTTTTTTTGATAGTCACTTTTACTTAACATTTTTTTTTTTCAGAAGTTTAAAGAAATTAAGGTCAAATCCACATTCATTATTAATTGCCAAAAGATATTTTCTAACAGTTTTTACACAGGGAAGTGGAAGTATGTTTTGGTTTCTCAGAAATCTATATCCACTTGGGCTTCTGAAAATTATTAATTTGTATGATTCATATTTATTCATATTATTATATTTTGTAATAACTTACCTAATCTGTAAAATTAAGCATAATAGAATCCAGTTATCGCTATACCTTCTCTGATTCTTACATTTAACTTTAGCAGCATTAAAAATTGCATTGACTAAATTAGATTGACAGTCAGATAAATTAGATTTCTGAATTATTTCATTTAATGTGGTTGATGAGACTTGGGATATTTTAGTTTTGATATTATTCAACTGCAATTTCAAATTTTTAATTGTTTTATGCGCTCTCGAAAACTTTTGGCTTACAATTTTTTTGGATTTAAGAATTTTTTTGAATTTGCTTTTTTTGCTCGGTGTTAAAGGTACTCTTAAAGACTTTCCAGCTGACAATATTTTGAATTTTTTATTTATGGTGTATTTTAATCTATTACACCATACACATAATTGACTATTTAACAGAATGCAATTAGAAATGTTATTATTTTAAAATTAATTTATTAAGGAAAATTTAAAATATTTCAGAATTTAATACCTGGCTCCATCTTCTATAATATTTAAGCAATTTGCATGTCTCCAGTGACCATTAAATTCTATAAATTGAGAACCAAAAGAAGTTTTTACATTTTTGTCAGTTTTTACACCTCGACAAACATTAACTTTTGCAAGTATATTTAGCATGTATTCAACATTCAATGTTTCATCATAATTATTTATTCCAACCTGTGATAACTTAATTTGTTTCTCATTAAGGTAAAGTGTTGGCTCTGAATCTATAAATATATTTTTATGGTAAAGTTAAGTTAGTATCAGAAGTACACATATTTTTTTTTTTAACTGACAAATTATTATCCACAATACTAGTCATTATGACAAACATTTAGATGTAGATGTAACTATTGTTAACTTATTTTAATACCTTTTAATATAACTAATCGTTTTTCCACAATTCTTTTATTGTATATTTGAAATGGACTGAGAGTAAAATAAGTTTTTGCTATAACAGATCCATTATTAGTAGTAACATCACAGAACCAATTCATGGGTAGTGAAATTGAACTTTCATCATTTATCAATATATTATCTTGAATTACTACCTCAGATATTGATTCAATTACACTGTCAGATAACTGGGCATTTAAAATAAATTTATTTTTAATTTACTTTTGTTATTGTTATTAAAATTATAATTTATTCAAACCTCAATACGTGCTCGTTTGGCAAGTGGTGGTTCAAACTCATCATTTAGATTAACTTTAAAATAATTATGTTCGTTAAGCATTGTCATTGTTTTATTCACCTAATAATATTTTAAATTTGTAAAAATAAAATATTTGAAGATATATAATATATTTATATATCTATACTATTTCCTAAACTAATCTGGTTTATGTCATTTACTTCATCACTTAAATTATTAATTGGTATAACTCCGGATTTTAATCGTGGCTTTCTTAAACAAATCTAAAAAAATGTACCTATTATCTATTCATTTTTAATTATATGTATAATGTATATATATAATAATAATATATAATATAATATATATTCATATATTTATTTATTATAAAAATATAATTTCACATTAATTCTAATTGTATTAGGTAATCATATATGATTTCAATAGACATACCGAGATTGGCTACTACCATTACCAGACTCCCATGTTGATGTAATATCACTAGGTTTAAAGTGGTTTGCACAAACTCTTGAATTCCTGTTTAAAGGACACCCAATAATATTTTCCCAAACATTCATCATGTTTTCAGAAACACCAAATTTAGATGCAGCACTTTTACTACAGCCAGGAACACAACACTTGTTGGAAACCATATTGGAATAAAGAAAAATATAGTACAAAATAAGTGTACAAAGTAAACTACTAAAAAGGCAAAAAGTAAAACGATGAAAAATGGAAATTGTTGCAACATTACATAAGCAAATTATTGAGGATTGTATTGTATTGTAATCTTTAATCCAAATCCCAAATATCATAACAAATAATATACCTATAATATGTCATGCCAAATATCCATCAATAAAAATTCGCGGGTAAATGTTTAAAGATAACATTGATAATAAATAATATTGTTTTTGGCCGCAAGAACGCTAGCTGCTATTCTCGCACAAACCATCAGCTGTTTATATTCGAGAATCTTTGGGCATCATTTCTGTTGTGTAGTTTTAATGGGTGGTTTCGTAACCTGTTTATCTTAAGCCATGCCCCGCACCGACCAAAGGCACATCTTGTAGAAGGCCCCCTGGACTGTGAGAACCAACGACGTAGTCCGCCAGGGATCTGGTAAGAGAGGGGATAGGACTATATATCACTGAAAAAAATAACACTGTAACATTGATAAAAATCATAGGTGATTCAACAAAATAGTGGTTAGTATACTTCCAACAATATAATTGTCAAAATGAAACCAACAAAATTGTTAATGAATATATAACAATAATATTGTAGAATCCCAGTTATAAAATTATAAAATTATATGTTGACTTTATCAAATAACAAACTATTGTATTATCAAATTGACAATAAAACTATTAAAATGATATATTTGTAGTTAACTCAATAACTACTTATTTGTGAAAATACACAATTTATTTGTCAAGTTTAAACTCAAATTTATAAGTTGATAAATAGCTTTATTAACATAAAAAGTATAGTTTGTTAAGTAAATAAATTTATTTTTTAATTTATAAAACCATATATTGACACAATAACTATTTATTTCTCAATTAAAAAAATTAGATTGTCAAATTAATAAACAAATGTTTTGAATTGACATGTTTATTTTTTTGGTATGGTTATTTTTTATGTTTATAAAAAAAACATTACAGGTAAGTCACCTCTTATATATATTATTTAGTCATGAAGCCTTCCACCCATACCAGCGGCCATACCTAAATTACAATTAATCCTTGCATATTTTTCAAGTATTTCATTCAAATAATCAATTAAAATACAATTGAACAAAACTAAACTTAATTAAATTCATGAATATCATGAAAAAATATGTTATTCCCATTTTTTTTTTTTGTGATGTTAAAAGGTTAGATTAGGTATAGAGGATAAACCAATGATAAATATAATTAACTTATATTGTGACAACTTTATATTTTCTAATAACAATAGTCATAATAGTAATCATAAAAAGAAATATTGTTCTGTTTCACAAACTCCAACCTGGATTAGTTATAATGAAGAATACAAAGTTAAAAAAAAAAATGTTTAAAATTATACAAAGAAAACTTGTAAAATGTATTGTTATAATTATATCATAATAGATATAGAAAAAATGTTGATGCAGAATACTATTTAAAATATACAGTTTTTAATTGCTAACTAAACTAATTAATTAACTCACATATTAATTTAGAAACTTGAGGGAACACAGTATCATAAGGGGTTTCCAACTTATACAACATTTTTTGCAAAAAATGCCATACCATAGTACA
>NC_042493.1:12944024-12945386 GCF_005508785.2 Acyrthosiphon pisum
AGTTGAACAATCATAATTTTTTAAGTTGCAATTTTTTACGGACAACGGAGTGCACGGGTTCAGCTTGGTATGAATGTTTGTGTGTAGATTAAACCTCTGGGAAGAAGACTGACTTATTTAGGAATGGTTAAATTTGGTTTTTTTTTATACGATAGGTAAGACACATAATATCAATTGTTCAAAACAGCTTAAATTTCTTATTACTGAATATGCAACACAAAATATACAAGGTACATATTTTGGCTGTAACTGGAAGAAGACAGACTAATTTAGGAATGGTTAAATTTGGTTTTTTTTATTCATCTGATATTAGTAGTTATGTTAGGTTAGGATTTTGTATTAATTGATTATATTAATCTACCATAGGTGGAATACGACAAACTTGGTATAACTTTGATATTTTATAGTTAAATCATATACCTACGTACAAACAGCACGGGGTCCGCGATCTACCGTAGGTAGATTGCCTACCTGATAATATACTGCTGCGAATCAGAATTTTTATTCTGGGAAACGGAAAAGTTAAGATACATTTTACAAAGTTCGAGTCATATAGAGTTGGTACATTAAACGGGCAACGAAGTGCACGAGATCAGCTAGTAATAATATATAATATAATATATATTCATATATTTATTTATTATAAAAATATAATTTCACATTAATTCTAATTGTATTAGGTAATCATATATGATTTCAATAGACATACCGAGATTTGGCTACTACCATTACCAGACTCCCATGTTGATGTAATATCACTAGGTTTAAAGTGGTTTGCACAAACTCTTGAATTCCTGTTTAAAGGACACCCAATAATATTTTCCCAAACATTCATCATGTTTTCAGGAACACCAAATTTAGATGCAGCACTTTTACTACAGCCAGGAACACAACACTTGTTGGAAACCATATTGGAATAAAGAAAAATATAGTACAAAATAAGTGTACAAAGTAAACTACTAAAAAGGCAAAAAGTAAAACGATGAAAAATGGAAATTATTGCAACATTACATAAGCAAATTATTGAGGATTGTATTGTATTGTAATCTTTAATCCAAATCCCAAATATCATAACAAATAATATACCTATAATATGTCATGCCAAATATCCATCAATAAAAATTCGCGGGTAAATGTTTAAAGATAACATTTATAATAAATAATATTGTTTTTGGCCGCAAGAACGCTAGCTACTATTCTCGCACAAACCATCAGCTGTTTATATTCGAGAATCTTTGGGCATCATTTCTGTTGTATAGTTTTAATGGGTGGTTTCGTAACCTGTTTATCTTAAGCCATGATTAGTAGTGTGCACAATAATATTGTGCATGTGCAATAATATGGTATACGTACGGTAATATG